>NC_140090.1:37420042-37640872 GCF_964237585.1 Gallinula chloropus
GGAAAAAGGGGAAAAAAAGGGGGGGAAAAGGGAAAAAAAAGGGGGAAAAGGGGGGAAAAAGGGGAAAAGGGGGGAAAAAGGGGAAAAAGGGGGGGAAAAGGGGAAAAAGGGGGGGGAAAAGGGGAAAAAGGGGGGGGAAAGGGGAAAAAGGGGGGGGGAAAGGGGAAAAAGGGGGGGGGAAAGGGGAAAAAGGGGGGGGAAGGGGAAAAAGGGGGGGGAAAGGGGGGAAAAGGGGAAAAAGGGGGGGAAAAGGGGAAAAAGGGGGGGGAAAGGGGAAAAAGGGGGGGGGAAAGGGGAAAAAGGGGGGGAAAAAGGGGAAAAAGGGGGGAAAAAGGGGAAAAAGGGGGGGAAAAGGGGAAAAAGGGGGGGAAAAAGGGGGGAAAAAGGGGAAAAAGGGGGGGAAAAAGGGGAAAAAGGGGGGGAAAAGGGGGAAAAAGGGGGGGAAAAGGGGGAAAAAGGGGGGGAAAAGGGGGAAAAAGGGGGGGAAAAGGGGGAAAAAGGGGGGGAAAAGGGGGAAAAAGGGGGGGAAAAGGGGGAAAAAGGGGGGGAAAAGGGGGAAAAAGGGGGGGAAAAGGGGGAAAAAGGGGGGGAAAAGGGGGAAAAAGGGGGGGAAAAAGGGGAAAAAGGGGGGGAAAAAGGGGAAAAAGGGGGGGAAAAAGGGGAAAAAGGGGGGGAAAAAGGGGAAAAAGGGGGGGAAAAAGGGGAAAAAGGGGGGGAAAAAGGGGAAAAAGGGGGGGAAAAAGGGGAAAAAGGGGGGAAAAAGGGGAAAAAGGGGGGAAAAAGGGGAAAAAGGGGGGGAAAAAGGGGAAAAAGGGGGGGAAAAAGGGGAAAAAGGGGGGGAAAAAGGGGAAAAAGGGGGGGAAAAAGGGGAAAAAGGGGGGGAAAAAGGGGAAAAAGGGGGGAAAATGGGGGGAAAAAAGGGGAAAAAGGGGGGGAAAAAGGGGAAAAAGGGGAAAAAGGGGAAAAAGGGGAAAAAGGGGAAAAAGGGAAAAGGGGAAAAAGGGGAAAAAGGGGAAAAAGGGGAAAAAGGGAAGGGAAAAAGAAAAAAGAAAAAGAAAAAGAAAAAAGAAAAAAGAAGGAAAGGGGGGTAAAGGGGGGAAAAGGGGAGGGAAGGGGGGAAGGGGGGGGGAAGGGGGGGGGAAGGGGAAGAAAAATTTGCTTCCAAATTCGGGCCTTTAATTTGTAGTGTAACCCACAGTCAGTCATCCCCTTGTTATCTAAAGGGCAGAACTTTTAATGAGGTCATTTGGGAATGCATAGTTAGCATTTTTAATCTGTATGTCAAAAAGTAGGTTTGTTTTCTTAACAAATGCTCTCTCATCAACCTGATGTGCTACAGCCACAAAGGCCAGTCTGTTTTCAAAACCACTTTGAGTCCCAGAGAGTGTCTACACAAGCTACATCAAGGCCCTAATAATTTTTCAAAATATAATTAAAAGAAACAAGATAGACAGCATCCCCTAAGCCTTTGTAAAATGTGATGCACTTCTGGTTTATGCGCTTCTTTCTCCTCTGTGGAGATTACAGCACAGAATGGATAGTTTATATGCACTCTTAACCATCAGGCTACTCAACTTGTTTAAAAAGTTGCATTTTATTATGTATTCTGCTGATGAATTTTGAGTAGGTAACATTTGATCAAAATTAGAGACCTTACATTGCCCACTCACTTTCACTAGATAACAAACAGTGCCCATCAGTTCCCATAATAAATATTCACAGTAATTAACCAATTTCAATACTATCTACCCTGCTAATCCACTTTGACTCAGGTTTTCTCTGCAAACAGAGAAGAACATACTATTGTTTGACAGAACCCATGGCTCAAGACCAGATCTTTGCTACAATTATTTTACACTGCCCTGAATTTTTTTGAGGTTGAAGCTTAAAACCACCTGCAATGCTGGGAAACACATCAGTCAGGCATAGCCCTCCCCAGCCTCCTTGACATTAACTTTCCTCACCAGTTTCACTGGGCAGCCAAATTCATCATTGCCCTCTGTGTCATACCTACCTGTCTCTTAGAAAGCATCCAGTTTTCATCAATTCACTCTAACCTAGTGATTGTCTTTCCATCTTGCACCTTAAAACTCATTGCTCCTCTTACAGCAAGACTACACAACCAGGAAATCACTGCATTAAAGTCTTCGTGAGTATATTCTACCATCCACAAACTGCTGTGTGAAAACCTCCAGCATAAGCCTCTATCACCAGCAGATTGCTACTAGAAAAATTTGCATTATCCCTGAGATTCCCACTCAAAACCTGTTTGGAAACAAAGACACACTGTCCCAAAACCATACAAAACACCCCAGTGTTCGGTGCTAACTTAAAACTAAGGGCACTGTGATTTTATGGGCATGTGTTAACGCAGAACCAGGTTTGAAAGTTCCTAAGCCTGTGCCTTAGAGTTCTGCATAGCATTCCTTGAAAAAAATAGTCAATGTTTGCACTGGAGAAGTACAGGTAGAGAAGCTTCTTTTTAAAGGGATGGAAGGAAACTGCTCTTCAGTGGTCTGAAGTTGAGGATAATTGGGGAGATCTGTATCTCCTAGGAAACATCTCCTAGCTCCAACCAGAACTTCTGCTTTATCAACTTGCAGACCCCTACCCTAAGCAAAGATCTGGCCCTGAGGAGGCAGAGGTACCATTTACTATGTGTGAATCCAGCCACAGACACAAAAATAAGCATTGTCGTGAAGTGGCGGCAAGGATCTTCAAGTCACCCCTTAAGGCTGCCTGGCTCCAGTGCTCATCCACAAACCATGCAACCCCAAGCACAGGTCTCACCTCAGAAGATGAGAGTTCCAGAAATAAACCTTTAAAAGACCAACAAAATAATACTGAGGAAGTTACGTAACCATACCTGCTTCCTTCTTACAAGGCTAGAACTAGCATTTATTGCTGGGTAACTTTCAGGAACAACATTTCCAAGGACAATAAAACATTTACTGTCCCTCCAACTGAGGATTCTCACCTACTGATGTAGGCTACTAAAGCACACGGTCCAGACACACACTGAAGAGCAAACAGAATCTAACCAGCATATCCCATTCCAGGGTAAGATGAGACAATACATTACATATTACTGCAGTAGGCAAGCCCCAACCATGCCATACCAGCTACATTTTACCCACCTCCTTTAATTACTCCTTTTCTTTCCCTGACTACTAGGAGCAGCAATGGGCCACAGCTGGCAGCATTTAATGTCCCACTGCTCCCAGCAGCTGCAGCTCTGGCTTCACTTGAGGCACAGCTTTAATTAGCTGTGATACTTTGGGTGTAATTACAGCTTGAAGTAATTTTCCTCTCTTTTTTTTTTTTTTTTTTAGAAAAAAAGACTTATTGACAGTCATATTCTTTGTCTCAGTGTAAAAGAGGATGTGAATATTAAAATGCCAGATTTAAAAGGGTAGATGGGTAACCTAAAAAAAAGCCTATGTTTCAGGAAGGTTCCTATTTTTGATATCTAGGTTTTACGAGAAATTTTATCGCAAGGGAGTTGGCGCGAAGAGTTTGCAGGTTACTGATGAGACGGATCAGTTCTGCTGCTTATCCTTGCGCCAGCGCTGTGCAGGCAAACATCCCCAGTAAGGTCACTGGGGCTTGCCAGGCTACAAATCTAGCACAGGAGTTTTCTGTATCTTCCTGTTTTACAGGCTCGCACAACAGTGGAATGCACAGCACCGACTGTTTGAACTGGTGGGCAGAGCATCGCTTTGTGAAGCCTCTGCACTTGTAATTGTTAAGACAGCCTGAAAATATTGAAAAATAGCATTGGAGTGGCTCCGTTATCATCATGGACCTATGGGAAGCGCTTCCCACGTTGAATAATCCTTCCCAGCTATTGAAATCCAGCAGCTTGCTCTGGAGCCGGTAATTTAAAGCGCGCTCAAGGTATTACAGCTTCCCTTGCGGCAGAGCCGACTGTGACCGACTTCTCCGAGGGCACAACCTTCTGCGACTAAATATATCGGTGTGCAGGAAAATCCACCGCCTTGTTACTGCTCCTGCTTTTGTGTAGGGAGCACAAAACGCTGCTGCCCACACCGAGGTTAAAGGCCTGGTGTGTGGCACAGATATCTGAAGGTCTTGTGGCAATGCCCTTAGCTTCTGTCCATGAGGTTACCTCCTAAAATCAGATTGTGGCCAAACCCCTCATTTCATTAGCAGAAACATCCCAGCAAACTGGTGTCTTGGTGTTTGAAATACTTGTGAGCTTGAAAAAAAAATTTTATCTTTTTTAGGCGAGCTGTTAATTAACAAAGAGCACTCGACACTGAGGCTCCTAAACCATCACCTGGGAAGCCACTGCCTGGAATAGTTATTTCCATGCTGCCAGTCCAGCCCATTTTCCAACTCCTAATGTTCTGCCCTGTGATTCTGTGAAATGCAGGCACTTCTATTGCTGATGCACTGGCATTAATATCTAACAATACTACGAACTTCAGCTTCTATTTTTCACTTTGGGTGCCCTTTAAAGTGATATTACTGACTCTTGAACCAGCACCACCTCCTTTTGACGCTAATAGCTTTGTTATGATAGCTATTTCTTATCACGCCACCTCATTGCAACAGAAACAAATCAAAGATCCCATTTCTGACCTGATAAATCCAGTCTTCACCGGAGTTTACACTTCATCAGATTTACAGTTCTAAATCCCATATTGGAATTGTGCTCAGCTCCCATCGCAATTTAAAGTGGCATTGAGCTAATATTTAATAACTTTTCTACTGAAAACAGAAACTTTTCACTTGCAAACCCATACATATATAAACACTGCATGTATATAGCTTAGAGCTTGATCCCCGTTGCTCCAGTTTTGTCCTTGCTTTCATTCTGCTCAGCCTCCAGAAGCCTCAAAGGAAGCCAAAGAAAATCAGCGACACTTGAATCAAGAAAAGATAAAATAATAAATTTTTTTAAAAAATATATAATTTATGCAACCTTTTAGCTATGAAATGCACAGTTGTACTTGCGGGTAACACACAACCCAAAGCAGTTTACCAGCCTGTAACACGTCGTGGGGGAAGGTAATAACCTTTTTAACTTTCCTAGGTAAGCAATACTGCAGAGATGTAGGTATTTATTTAATATAAGTCCATAATACCTGGCACAGCCCCAGTGAGGGCATCAGGCTCATTCATAGCCCCGTTAGCTTTTTGCCTTGGTTAACTTGGCCGTCAGAGACGAGATGCCTGAGACGAGCCTTCAGTCCACGCGGCAGAAGGCAAGGAGACAGTTTAACACTCTAACCAGTGATTTTCCATTCCTGGCGCCAGCCATTGTTACTGGAATAATTGCGTGGTTTCTCTCCAGAAGCTTTGCAAAGATGTTGTGTGTCTTTGTTGTCGGTTCACAAGCTCTGTTTTCCCCGGATTTTGCTGCCTGCAGGGTTATGGAGGGATTTTCCCAAACTGGTTCTCTGGCATCCTTAGGGCAAACAGCAGGTAGCCTCCTCCGATTAAAGTTTGTGTAGTTTAAGAGGGTGGGTTTAGGGCCTGCTTGGCTTTGATCATCATCCACTGCGCAATGGCCATGCACAGGGAGCCTGTGAGACGGAAATGGCTTAGTGGGATGGATTGGGGATGCCATACAGATAGGACTAGCTAAGCTAAAAATAGAAAACAACCAGAGAAACATTTGTTATCATTTACTGTATTTCTTAAAAATGAAATAAGGGGAAAGAAAAGGCCCTGGCTGGACAGGAGGTGCAAACTTCAGTTGCACCTCTAAGGCAGCTGGAGATGAGGATGCTTGCCAGGTACCAGGTACTTTTTAGAATTTATGTGGGTTTAGTTTTTGTATTTTCATTTATTTTTAGGAAATTCTGTATGAATTTCATTTACAGGTTAAAGAAATAGCTGAGGAAGGGAGAATTCAGGGCAGTGGAATAACATATTCAGAGGGCAAGGTTTAAGACACAAAGCCTAGTCAGACAGGAACTCCGTTTCCAAATTCATTTTACTTATGTCTGGCTTAATGTGCACTTATGTACATTTCATGCCATTCCTGTGGTTCGTGTATCTTGACTGCAGCACCAATCTATGAAAAACACCAAGAAAGAGAGTGGAGTGAGACCTGGGACCGCATCTTCCCATTACAGAGTCAGCTCCAAGAAACAGATACTTCAGATATTTTTAAGAAATGCTGTGTGGTCCCACTAATCGCTGTGTCCTTCTTTAGACATAGCTCTCTCTGCGTTCATTGCTCAAGACAAGCCCACCCCACCGTCAGCTCCAGTCCAAAACTCCCCTAGAATTCATTAAGATCTGCTATTTAAAGCAGTCTAAATGAGCATACTCATTTAAACAAGATAGGCCATGCCATGCTTGTTTGAGTTGTTCAATTAGTTTCCCATAGCACTATAATTACTACAACTAACATCTGAATGTGGGTTGGTATTAGACTATCAAGTCTGTGAGGCTGGAGGTGTCTCTTTAGCCAGGCCTGGTACTATGGGATGTTGTCTGGCCTCCACTGCAAGATGAGTATGAGGTTTGTTAATTCAGTTCTCTATATTGATTCGGCACCTGGATATTGTATGAGGACAAACAGCCCATAATAAAATAGTCTGGAAATACGGAGATCATTTCCCTCTCCTCCCTGCAGCAGCTGTGCTGAGAGTCCTCCCACTTTCCCGTGGAAGCCCCTGTGCTCCTTAGACCCCTGCTAGTGGGCAGATCTCCGCGTTGCAGCGATACGGAGGAAATGCCTGTGCGGCTTATGGAGGATATTAGACTTTCTGGTGGCAGCCCTTGCAGATCCTAAGCACAGCCTGAGGCAGCGAGGTTTGGCTGCGGTGCCAGCGCTGATTACGCTGACTTACTGTTTGCATTCCCGGAAAGGAACAAGATACACCGAGACGCCGACATAACAAATCCCTGCTTTATTCTGAGTTTTTATCCCACCGGGCACTGGCTGCCTTTTGTCCTCAAGTCGCCTGCATCATGTATAACTCACCCCAAGTTATTTTGCTCCTGAGACACACGTCCATCGCCTCCCCAACCTCCCTTAGTCCCTCAGCCCTTAGCATGTGTACAGCTTAAAGTTCAGAAGAGCCATGCTAAACGTTAAACCCAGGCCTTTCCACAAAGCAACACTAAATCCAATGGATTGACTGCACTTGGAAGTCCTTGCAAAACATGCCTGACATACAGCAGCACCATGGCCAATTTCGGACGTGCTTCAGTGTGGAAACTTGGGGTAGGTTTTTTTGTTAGAGGTAGTGAAGAGGAAATCTTTACATTCTGGGCTTTTGTCTTTTTTGAAAAAGGCAACATCAGATCAAGTAACAGACTGCCAGGAGTCAGACTTCCCTTACAGGTCTGCATTTGTGTTTGCTGCAGTTTCGCGCATCCCTGGAATAATATATTTATTTATAATTCCTGCCTCCAGTTTCAGATTGGACTACGGCATTTCAAGCCACAATTATCTTCTCTCTCCACCAAAAAGCCTCACCATATATTCCACAATTAATGAACTCTTCTTCTGAAAAATGTAGGTGCCTCTCGGAGCTCTGTGGCTAACGTACCTTGGCAATCAAGCACAACTGCTTCACTGAGTGATTCAGGGTATTTTTGTTACCTGACTGCAGAAGATGGTCTTTCAAAGCGTCACATGAAACTTATGTGTAAAAAGCTAAAGTCTATATTCAAAAGCATGGAATTTAAGTGGAGATTAGCCCAAACAGCATCATGAATCTACATCAGTTGAGTTTATAGGTGGAAGTGTCGCGTACCTACCTTCCACATACCACTGAAGCATATCGAATAACTCCTGCTACAAAACGGTTTCAGCAGCAGTCACAGTCCAAACAAATGCTCCTAGAAGATGATCAGATTAGGTTGTTTAAAATACGGGGCATGTGGAAGTCATCAAGCATTGACACCAGATGGAAATCAGGCTTCTTGTCTGAAAGGGCTGAACACAGGGCAGGACTTAGCATAGGATCAGCAACTTTCCTGGACTGTTTCCAGGACATGGCTTAGAAAAAACACTTTTAAAAAGTCCAATCAACATTCAAAAGGGTTTTATAAAGTGTTGTCAAAGGAGATCTACTGGTTTAATAGATACTAGGGTGGCTGCTTTTAAAAGCAGAATGCAAATAGAAAAAAAAACCTCACTGCCATTCAGGAATCGGATGTAAAACATACATCAGAGCCAACAGAGTATGTCAGCACAGGGAGCCCACTGCTAGTTTGCTGGCAGACCCAAGAGGACCTGCAGCATTTTGCTGAATCAGACCCCGCTGGAGCTGGTAAAAGCACGTCCTTGACAATGACGCATGTTTCACTTCCTCCAGTTAAGTGGATTCCTTTTCCATAAGTGACAATGTGATAGGTGAAGACATCTGTGAATAGCAATCCCAGAAGAACTGACTGTCGCTTATAGACAAGACCTGCATGCCTTAGATACCATAAGAGAAAGAGATTTAAAACCGCCTAGGAGATAAAAATATTTTTAATGAACTAGTTTAAGATGATTCATGATGACCTCATCTGTAGGATCTGATGCACAAGGAGATAATTCTTTTGATGCCTCTGCAAAGGGTGCGTTGTGGGATGAGTTTGGTTTTTCTTCCCTAATCAGAAAAGTTGAAAGGAACTATTTTTCCATCTTCTTGATGGCAAAACACACTACAAAACTCTTAGCCAA
The DNA here is from genome assembly GCF_964237585.1 of Gallinula chloropus. Classification (NCBI taxonomy): domain Eukaryota; kingdom Metazoa; phylum Chordata; class Aves; order Gruiformes; family Rallidae; genus Gallinula; species Gallinula chloropus. Next base: position 37,428,702 of record NC_140090.1, read on the forward strand.
GTTAAAGGGGAATGCATTACATGCTTCCACTCTTCTGGAAGAGAGAGGCTGCTGCCAGGCTTTTGCTCCAAGCCACAGCTGACTTTCCTAGCCCATGGATGTGCCTCCTCCTGCCTCACTGCCACATTTGCTCCCAGCTCTGTTTGGCACAGCGCTGACTGGACCAAGCAGCCTGGGAAAGACAGGATGCCCTGCAGCACAAATGGAGTTATATTTTTGCTCCCAGCTTTACTAGCACTTGCCAGCCTTCCCTCCTGTCCCCCACATGTCCTCCATCACCATGTCTTGCTGACGCGTGCCGGGAGCCTGCTGTACTGGTGAGTGTTACACTGGGGACTGCTAATGGCCATGATGCAGCTGTGACCCGAGCAGAGGAGCAGACACCCAGAGCCACTGGTACCTTGCAGCTGCATGGGGCAGAGGAGGGTTCTTGTGTGTCCTGGGAATAACCACAGATGGAAATGCCCAGGAGGACAAGAGGAGCAATATGGAGAGGCGCATTGCCAAAACATGCCGTGGAGCATGTGGAGCTAAGGGGACAGATGTGAAGCATTGGTGGAAGGTGGAGATGGCAGAAAAGGAGGGGGAAAACTTTTCAAAGCCTGCAAGGTCAGGTCATGAGACAGTCTTTGGTGGATGATCCATTAAGTTAGCCCCGAGGGACTGAATGAGATCTCTGGTCGGGGAGGGAGCACTGTCTGAGAGCAGAGAAGGGGAAAGCTGTTTGTTAAATAGGTTTTCCATGACCATGCTGGCAAAGAAAGAAACGCCCTGACATTTACCTTTTCCTCTCAACCTTCCAGGAACAAAATGCTCTGAAATCCAGCTGAATGCAGAGAGATGTCTCCTGGCGCCTTTGGAAACTGTCTTTGGCAAATTTGTTAGCAACGATGTGTATCCTTCTAGCATGTGGAGGGTATGAATTAATTCCCCATGGCTGATCCAACCCTCTAACTCTGCAAAAAATGTCTCGCACTGAAACTAAGAATTTCCTTGCTCCCAGGCAGAAAAGCTTAACTCCTTCCTTGCTGAGACTGCAACCCACACTGAATTTCAGAAACATTCAGGTCTGTCAGCAGGAAGAAGAAAAAAAAACCCCTTTGGATAGACTTTAGGGTGTGCATTGCGTTTGATTTTTGGATTGGGGGAGTTCTTCAAAGTTAAATGCTGGTTATACAGATTACCGCAGGACTTGGTATCGCTGGTGAACTATTATACAGCAGTAGGGGCAGGCAGCTTTCCTCTATAGCAGAGGGTGATTTACAGACATGCCCGAGTGGTGTTTAGGATGAGCAGCAAATCCCAGCCTTTATTTCCTGTAAATTAAATTCCTGAAAGCATATAGGATCCCCTTGTGTAGCTGGTGCTCAGACTCTTCCCATTATTTTTATTCATCCCTCTCTCTTCTCTTCCCCCTCTCCCACAAGCGATGCCTGAGGAAGACAAATGAACTCAGCATCAGCCAAACATCTGGCTGGTCCAGAGGGACCGGGAATGGTGAGAAAGGTCCTACCTCCAAGCACGTGGGCTGGTACAGTAAAGCCCCGTGAAACCTATTCACCATTGGGTTCATCATGCATATTCCCTGGGAGCCCTCACAAAGCCTTAGTTACAAATGTAAATCAAGCTCCAGAGACATCTAAATTCTCAAAAAGCCAGAGATGCAAATCTCAGGGAAGGACATCAAAAGCGAGAAGGAATTTCAGCTGAAGGGAGTTACACAGTCTTCTGGGAATTAACAGAGACTTTGCAATGGATAAGAGAGGGTTACCAGGGATTCAGCATGAAAATTCAAGGATTAAAGACCTTTGAATTAGCCTGTTTTCAGGATAATGATGACAGGAATGTAGGCATCAGCATTTGCTTCCCATTTACTGTGTGATTTTAAGTAGGGGAAGGACCAAAAGCCTGACTGAGCTTCAGGGCCATTTAAGACAAAACTGTATTTCTCGGGCTTTCATTATTACCCCCAGAGTGCCTGGGACACGTGAGAATATTTTGAGATCCAGTTGACACCAAACACTTGTCACAACAGCCACACACTGGATGGATGGGAGCCTCTTCACAGCAAAACCTGTGGCCCGAAGAGCCTCTCCAGACATGTCCAGAGCCAACCTTCCTGACAGCTGCGGACACATGATGACGTTGCACAAGAATGAACATGCTAAAAAACACAGACTGAAATTCAACTGGCAGACACTATCATCTTGGTTTTCTTTCTTTTTTTCTCCCTGCTTTTATTTCCTTTTTTTTTTTTACCTCAAGTAGTATGTTAAGAACATCTTGGGCTGTGTTTTTGCACTCAAGATGAAGCTGGTCATGCTGGGGCAATGAGCTACTGAGTATTTAGATGTCAGCCACGTGGCTTCTCACAGCACAGTATTTGAGGCTACTCAGTTTAAGGCTGCCCAATACTTCTCCTAATACCACCCAGATCTCCATTGCTGAGCCGTAAGCCCTGAGCCGAAATATTTAGTGACTGAGTAGTTGCGCTGCCTAAAATATGAGGTATCAGCTGTTTGAGGGCTGGGCTTGTTTAGCTTTGCTCTGGTTTCCGACGCAGACATTTCCAGGGACAAAGCTAGGGAAGAACACTTTGTCCACCCACGCAGCCCAGGAGAAGCCAATCCTCTCTCGCAGCAGCTCCAGCACTCCCATTTCTTGGCAATCTGGGGTGGGGGGAGAAATTTGACATCAAGTCCTGAGAGCTGCCACGGGATCAATGATGTACCAAGAGCTCGTGGGTATTTCAGTTCAAAGTCTCCAAAGATTGAGTACATTTCCCTGCAACTGATACCCACAGAGCACCTTGAAAGGGGACACAAGGCAATGGGAGGAAGGAAAAAGTCCTTGGTACCTGGCAGTGGGAGGCTCAGCTCCAGCTGCAGGAATGGGGACAATGAGCGGAAGAAAGGAAGATAAGCAGCCAGGAAACTGGTAGGGGAGAGCGGGGCAGAAAGCCACAAGAAAGCAAAAAGGGAGTGCTGCAAGGGGAAAAGCGAGACCCGTATCCAGCGGTGAACAGGAGGGAAGCCTGTATCACAAAGGAAGCCCTCAGGAAACATCAGATGGGATGTGGAGCAAGGCCACCAGGGTAGAGGCTCCTCAAGGCCCAGGGGAGCAGGAAAACAAGACTGGAAAGTGGGAGCAGAGGGACTAGAAACCTCACTGTAAAGTCCACAGGGAAACAGAGACTGGAGAGAGGGACGGAGGAGCCTGGTTATCCCATGCTGTGGGGAGGAATGGTCACTCGGACAACCTCCCACCCAGAAAAAAAGCTATAACAGGCTCAGATTATGGATGTTAAGACCTGCTGACCAACATCCAGTTACAGATACTCAGTCTGAGACAAAACCAAAAACCAGTGGCCCAGATTTTCCCTATCTCAGCAGCGCAGAGAGAGGGACATAAGCAGACACACCACCTGGGACAGAAATAGGTCCATACGGGGGACAGAGAGGTTCAATCTGCCCAATGGGCCACGTAGAATTATGCAGTCAAAATCCCTTCAGGTCACCTATTTCAAACCCTAGATAGGTGCACACAGATCTTTATTACAGGAAGATCAGGGTTGCTACATCAAGTATTCAACATTCAGGAAGTCCTAAAATTAAAGCTATTGATGACACCTGTGTTCTGTCCCACCATTGGCCCATGATGGTATGATGCTGCCTTTAGTTTTACAGTGACATGTTATTTTATCTCTGGGATCATGATTGTTTTTAACTGCTCAGCACCTCTGGAATCTGCTGAAGAGCCACCAGTCACACAGGAATGAACAAACTTCTTTTCCATGAGAAACTATCACCCTCATTTTCCCCCTCTACTCCGTCCTGGTCAGGCTTCACCTGGAGTATTGTGTCCAGTTCTGGGCTCCCTGGTATAAAAAAGACAGGGATCTCCTGGAGAGAGTCCAGTGAAGGGCCACAGAGATGATTAAAGGACTGGAGCATCTCGCCTCTGAGAAAAGGTTGAAAGAATTGGGGCTGTTCAGCCTTGAGAAAAGAAGACAGAGGGGATCTGATCAGTGTTTATAACTATCTGAAGCGTGGGACACAGAGGGAAATAGCCAGCCTCTTCTCAGTGGTCTGTGGGGACTGGACAAGGGGCGATGGCCTCAAGTTGGAGCACAGGAAGTTCCGCACCAATATACGGAAGAACTTTTTCACAGTGATGGTGACAGAGCCCTGGGACAGGCTGCCCAGGGGGGTGTGGAGTCTCCTTGTCTGGAGATATTCAAGGCCCATCTGGATGCCGACCTGTGCAACCTGTCCTAGGGACCCTGCTTTGTCAGGGGGGTTGGACTCGATCTCTGGAGGTCGCTTCCAACCCTTACAGTGCTGTGAATTTTACAGCCGGAAAGCTAAACCTAACCTGCCAGAAATACATGCTACTTGTCCGGGAACAGGCATCGCTCCCTTTTCACAGTGCATCGCATGAGGAAGGTGCACAAGAGCAGTCACAAACACTTTCTGCTACCTTCACCCTGACACCCTTTTTCCATCATTCCTCCCAGCTCCTTTCGCTACGGCTCATTAAAACTTTCAAACCCTGCCATGGGCAAGGCGGGAGTTGGCTGGTCCGAAGCACGGTATCTGCAAGCATGGGATTACTTCTAAACTAATAATCCCTCTTGCGTGACAAGGTTTATTTAGGCATTCTACAGGCTCTTAGAGCTGCTCTGTGACGGAAGCAGTTACCTGGCTTTTCATGCCCAACTGGGGATCACAACAGTGGGCTCAGGCAGCACTGGTGTGGGCTCTTTCCCGTGTGCTTCCCTGCATAATGTGGGCTCATTCATAGGGAGTTACTGAGGGAACAGTTCATCCTTGGTATTTCCTACATCCTCATAGCCACACACCTCCCACCCCCCCCAATTCATGACTGTAGAGAAACTGCCTGTCAAAACAGCTGTGGCTCCCAATGTGGTGTAGCTAATTCTGCATCCACAGGTGTTTCTCCAGCACAAGCTGAAGACTGAGGTTTGCTGCACGTCTGGGAAGCCTTGTGCAAGGCAGCTCCAGGTTTGGAGCACAGGCTGCTGCCCTCCAGCCGTTGGGAAGCGTGGGAAGAGCCAGGCACTAATTAACCCAGTGCTCAGGGGAGGGGGGTTGCAGCCCCCAGGGTGACAGGTCAGACGGGTGGGCTAATACAGCTTTCCCAAGAATCCTACAGAGAACACAGTTGTTTTGGGTTTTTTTCCCCCTGAAAAAGACAGGAAATAAGAACATTTTGACAAAACAGGTCAAGCCCAAGCAGTTTTGCTGCTGATCTCAGCGCCAGCAGCACCTGGTCAGGGATGCTGCAGATGCTGCAGTTACAGACAGCTGTCTGGGCACGTCGCCTTTCAGTATCATCCTTGTTAACGCCACGGTGCAGCCATCATTCAGAAACACGTCCTGTACATAAGCCCCCTGGTTTATCCTCAGAAAAGGGTGGCTGTATTGCAGGGATGGTTACATTTCTGCTCCCCTTCCTCTGTTTATTCCTTTTTACTGCCGAAGGATTGCAAGGCATGGAAGTGCAAGGAGGATGCTAGCTGGGGTTCTCATGCAGCAAGAGCAATCATCAGAGTCCACACCTACCTGTGCTCCAGCACCACTGCCCAGAGCGAGGGATAACCAAATAACCCGTACTGTGGTATGGAGGGAATGAAAAGCCCCCACCACCACCCCAAGGGGGCTTGCCTGCCCAAATTACGATGTGCAGGCTGCTAAAGGTACGGATTTTGGTGCCTTGCAGAATAGTAGCAACATGCAGGGCAGACCAAAAAGGGCACTGGCAGCTCCTCCCACACAGCTGGGGACCCTCGCAGCCTGCCTCTTCCCAAGGAGGCGCTGTATTCACCCAGGTTGTAACTCAGAGCAGACATATTTCATCCCCTCATCAGTATTACACTCGACTGATGCTTTTTCTCAGGCGCAATACAATTAAATCGTACAAGAAGGGAAAAACCCACCCCAAGCCCAATTGAGCCCTATTTTATAGCCTAGTATCTTATCCTCTCTGTAAAAACTCTGACATCCTCTTCCCCGTTTTCCTCCCCACCCCCCCCCCCCACCCTCCCCCAGTGCTGCACCTTCCAAGGATCCCGATTTTGTATTTTTCTCTGAACAAAGGCTTTCTGAAAGCAGGAGGCCCTCCGGCTGCTGGCTGCCACTGCCACTGGCTCTCCCTGCAACCTTGCTCAACCCAACCACTCTCCTCTCACAAGCATTAATGCCAAAGTTGTTCTCACCGTGTAGACCCTGCGTGTTACCGGCTTTAATGGAAGGAACTGTATGCCAAAACAATACTACCTAGCCTGAAACTGAGCTGTTATTTTAATGTTAATATATCCAGAGTGGATTTAGTAAAAGCACGAGTCAACCCCCGCCAGAAACTAGAGACGTGGCTTGTGAATAAGCAACTTCGGTGTTTATTCCCCCTGCCTTCTCCTCTGCAGAGCTGTGCTAGGAAAGGGTGCCTTCTGATAAGCAACGTGTCAGGCTAATTATCCACGGGGATTTTAAAGCTGCATATTTTCTCTCTGGGCTAATATAACCCAGATGTGGGAAAGGCATGGTTCTAATCAATCCTTCTATACATCCCATGGCACTCGGTCATGTGTACACATGTAGGTATGCGCATCACCCAGTAAAATGCCCGCATTGTACACAATTAATAAGCTGGCTGTCGTCTGCCTTGCTTTAGAAGGATTTTAGACGCCTCCAAACAAACTAGTTCTGAAAACAAAAGTCGCTGCATTTGCAAGTGAAACGAGTAAGTGAATGCTCTTAATGATTATAGAGTGCTCTTTCCATAGCTACAAAGGTTTTCATAAGATTGAGCATGACCCTCAAGCAGCTTCCCTGCAGATAAAAAGGGAAGATTAGAGGCTACCTACTGTCTCTGTACTGATATGCAAGAGTTTAGGAAATAGAGGGAAACCAGCTTCCTCTTCAGCGTGTGCAGAGCCACTTCAAAGGGACATGCCACAGAAGCCCACGCTGGCTAGAAGCTTCGGTGCAGCCAGTGCTCCTCATCTATCTAAGGCTTTTCTCTCCTGAAGCAAGTGAATGAGCCAAGCCACACAGTGAGTAGAGAGCTCTGCACAAACCTCAATGTCACTTGCTAATGCCACACCAAACCACAGGATGCCAACAGCTGATCTTCATCTCTGGTGGCACCGGAGGTCAGATGCTGCAATCACTGCAGTGAGCAGAAGCCCTTTTGCCTCCAGACTGTACTCCATTATGGATATTCTTGATACCAAACTCATCTCTGGAGAGTTAAAGGGAACAGCTGAATACACATAGGTTCACATGCAATCCCAGCCACGCCACTACCTGCTGTATGGGAACCCCCTGCACCGAACAGCCCCAGCCAGAGCAAGATGCTCCTCACCCATTACTGCTCATCCACCTGATGGGTGCTTTTGGGTGACTGCTGCCTCTCAACAGAAGCAAACATATCTTGACACACTCTCCCCTTACCTCTTCAACAGCTCCCTTAGCCAAGGCAAGAGGGATGGGTAACCAATCCTCCTGGCTGGCAAAATGCAAAGAGCAAACCCGCCACTAGCACCTCTACTCTCCTCCAGAGAAAGCCACCACAACCTCACCTCCTCACTGGAAATGCAAATCAGCAGTGGTTAATGAAACCACAGCCAGCTGCCTCACCTTCTGGTCATCAACTTGTTGATCACATGAAAAATGTGCATGAGTTACAGCCTTGCAAATAAAACATCAAGGAAGTGAAGATGATCAGGAACCGGTTCACATCAATTAATGAAATACATCTCTATCCTTTGTCCCTGGACAGCATTGCTTTTCCTTTGATCCTAGCTAAGGGGATTAAGGGGAGATGAAGGAAGAGTATCCGGATTGAAAGGAGGACCATTACAGAATCACAGGGGTTGGAAGAGACCTCGAGAGATCATCGGGTCCAACTCCCCTGCCAAAGCAGCTCCCTAGGACAGGTTGCACAGATAGGCATCCAGATGGGTCTTGAATTCATCTCCAGAGATGGAGACTCCACAACTTCCCTGGGCAGCCTATTCCAGGGCTCTGTCACCCACAGACAATTTAACTGCGCAAAAGACTATGTGTTGCTGACCTGCTTTGAGTGCAGGGCTGGGGTTGCTGGCAAGGGGAAAGCACAAAGCTCAACTGGCTATTAACTGAAATTTTAAACGTAACATTATCGTACATAACCACCAGGTATTTCTGTGTTTACTCATTATCACTGCATTTTAAAACTACCTAACAATTGCAATGCTGTTGTCCTAGCAAAGGGCAGCCCTAACGCACGATACCAACAGCTGAGAATGCCAACAGCCACTGGCTCTGTGTACCACCCCAAAAGGGACTGTTAGTTTGTTTACGCCACTTCAATTCCTTTCGAGCACGTGAGAACAGAAAAACACAGTGATAACTGCAAACACTGGCACTATCTGCAGAGAAATCTATAAAGGCACAAAAATGGACATTTGGCGGTTGGGTTGTTTTTCTTTTTTGCTTTTTATATTCTGAACAGTAATATAAAAACATGACGGAGCTTCAAAAGTCAGGTAAGGTCTGTGTTGACAACTACAATTCTTTTATTGGACATATTTTACTGAGCATTGAACACTTGTTTATGTAGGCACAGATTTAAGAATAACACCACAAAAATCAAAGGGGTAAAGTGCAGACCTGTACTGAGGAGCAGGCCTGGTAAGTCAGTCTATTCCTACAACTCAGCAGACGAAAGAAAAGGGGGGAAAAGATAAAACCCTGCCATTATAAGAGAAGTGTATTATAAATCACACCCTGCATTATCGGGACTGTACAGCCCTTCCCACAAGGTCCGGAGCACCAGAGAACCAGGTCCCATGGATACAAGGACACCGTGTTCATCTCAGGACATGTTTAAAGTTCGGCTCTGGCATACACAAGTGGTTTATTTATGAGTTAAAAAGTTTAACAGAGGTTTACTGATGCACACTGTCTTACCATCCATTTCTTCATATATTTCAGAATTTAAAAAATTAAGCACCTAAAACCAAATCAACAACATGGCCCCCCAACACATCAAATTTCACCAAGCAGTGACCAAGAAAGAAAGGGGGGAAGCCAGCCTGAGCCCTGACTTTAAGTGATGGACTTTGCCTGATCTCATTCCTGCCCGCACCAGAATTTTCTCCCTAAGATGACTGGGGTGACAAAATGGTAAATTCGGTGTGTCCTTTTGTTTCCCCATCTCATAAAGGCAGATTTCTACAGTTCTTAGTAACAGAGAAAAAATAAAATATATTTCCAGAGCTTGGACACATCTGAAGAAGAAAAATAAAATAAAAAAAGGCAGAAAACAAGAGGGAGAATAAAAACTAATATAAGCTAAAACATTATTTTGTAGTAAACAATAGAATATAACGTGCAATAGTGCAATTTCTCCTTTGCTGCTCCAACAATGAAGTCTTGGTAGATAGTCCACTGCATGTCAACGTATGGCATCCCACGTCTAACTACGTGCTTGTCGGGCACTGCTGGGTTTGCCGGGCTTTGGAGCCGAGTCGCTGTGTCCAGGTTCTCCCTTCCCCTTCCCAAGGTGGCGGAGCTTCTGATCCCAGCGCTGCGTATTGAAAGGCAAAAAAAGAAAAGACAAAGGAGGTTACAGAAGAAGAAACAAGCTGTACGTCAAACAACTGCATGTGTTTACAAACAGCAGGGAAATAACCCATATAAAAGCCTTGGCTGTTTCCCCTGCATCACCCTGCGTTTGGGCTCGAATGGTGGGATGTGAGGTCATCGGTAAAGTCACTTTAAATAGAGGAACCACTTCCTGGCTTTCTTGAGGCCTCTGCGAAGGAAGGGGCTGACACAGGGCATAATGGCTTCAGCAGGACAGCATCTCACCTTCTAAACAACAAAATGTAAATGAAGCTATCAGTGCAGTCTTTGGGGCGGGTGGGATGAAAACACAGTCAAGCTCTTTTAATGATTTTTTTAAAAAATCATCGTTATTTATTTACTTTTACTTTTCTAGGTACTAGCAACTGTGGTATGAAACAGATGTCATAATATACAGCTGGTACAACTGATGATGCTTTAGGAAAAGGAGATCGCAATGAGAAGCGGGTGGCAATGTGGTGTGATCCTCAGCAGCCCCAGGCACTGCACGCCAGGAGGATGCTGACAGCAGGCAGGTGGGAGCACATACGTGAGGCAAGTTGAGAGCACAACAGCAGGACAAATGGGAGGACCAATGTTATTTTAAGCCAGTTTTGGGACCCATGCACTAGTAAAGCTCTGGGGGTGGTCGTGCCCTCTGGCCGTGGACAACCTTCTCACCAGCTTCTACATGCTTTCTATATGCTGTGGTGGAATGATGCTCTGAAGCTACTGCAAAACATTCAGCACATTCAAACCAATGCTTGATAGAAAAGCAACTGAATTGAACTGAAACCCATGTCCAATATAAGGAAATAAGTAAGGAAATAAGTGAAGTTTCAAAAAAACCCAACAAATTACACTGACACCCAAGAAGTGGAACGAAGCAGAAGTCACCCCACAGCGATAATGTGGTATTTGCTCTGCAGCACTGGATTTCACAAGGTTCTGCCAAATCAAACTACTATTTGGATTGAAATCCCCTTATCTTTTCACTCATGTACTCTGTGGATGTGACAAACGCGCACAGAAAATCTCGCATGTGTAATCAGAGCAACATTTGCCTGCCAGTCACTGTTAATGCTCTTGAGGTGTTGGGTGGAAGAAGAGACTGGTTTGCACAGGCAAACCACTATCATGTCAAATTAATGACCGAGAAATTCTGTCAAAATAAGGATAACCTCTGTAAAACGATGCTCATTCTGTTTCATGGTATCTGTGACGTTTGGCTTTTAGTGAGTTACACTCTTACCTTCACTTTTTTACTGAGACGATCTTTCCATTTCTCAGCTATGGAGCCTTCTACCAAGAGTAACCTAACAGTGTCAAAATCACCAATACTTTGTGGTGCATCAAAACATGAAAAGGCAATCCTTCTAGAAACTTGGAAGGCATGAGAATACATTTAAATCGGAAAACATCACAACACATTTTCATATATTGCCTGCATTAGAGCTGATGACTCCCAATTTGCTGTGACACGTACCTCCCTCATCTAGGCCAGAAAGGTAAACATAAAATAGCTGCTAATCCACATCCTCTGGTAAGAAAACTGTATTTAAATAATATTAAATCTGACTTAGTCTGGGAAACATTTGTAAAGCCCTCTTCCTTTTCTAATCAGCACCACAACCCCAGTTAAGTAGGTGTGTGTTGCAGAATGCAGTTTGCCTACAGAGTGAAAGCGCTCCTACTGTTTGCTTCTTTGAGACAGAGGTTTTTGATTGCTGCTACACCACTGTACTTTGGGGAAACTCAACGTATCCCTCAGGTCTATTCACCCTGCATTTCTAAGTAATATAGCAAAAAACCCAGCAAGTGAAGTTTTGATACTTGATATTAATTAATTGTGGTCAGCACATGGATTTACTTCTGTTACTCTGAAAAGATGAGGTAGCTGTTTCATGGTATCTGTGACGTTTGGCTTTTGGTGAGTTACACTCTTACCTTCACTTTTTTACCAAGACGATCTTTCCATTTCTCAGCTATGGAGCCTTCCACCAAGAGTAACCTACACAACAGAGACAACTGGTTACTGCATCCACAGCCATGCACAAGCTACACAGCCTAACATATGCAAGACGAAGACCTCTGTGCCTGCAGAGAGCCCTGTCCACCCTGAATACCATTAAGAAGCCGTACAGAGAGTCCCACCAAGTTTTCCTTTCCCAGTGGCTCTGATGTACAGCTTTATGGGCAGGGGAACAACCAACAACAAATATGCTTCAAGGGTAACACAGAAAAGTTACCTGGAGCGCTCCTCGTCTTCGTAGCCCATAATGATGTACTCTTCATTGGCACTGAGTGGTGGACACAAGCAGCCAGAGTTTGTGTGAAGGTTTACAGTGTCCTTTGGGATGTTCACCAGGGAAGATTTTAGGATCTCTTTTACTTCCACTACCACAGTGACGTCATGACATTTGGTCTTCACTTCCTTCACTTTAGCCCGAATGACTGCGGAAAGTCACAAAGAGGATAGTTAGCAGCAGCAGATATTGCAGGACACCCCCACGCTGTTCTTCCTGACCTCTGGGATTAGTCTTTTGCATGGTCCATTATCAAAAGCCTAGCTAAACTCCAGCAACATCCCTGCCCCCCTCCTCACTTCATCACTTCAGCCTCCCCCAGGAGGGTACAAGTAGCTCAGTATCTCTCCTAATAGTATGGCCACAAGCAAGAGCTACATACCACTTGGATTTGTGTCCTATTTGAGTTAGGCTTTATTTTTAGTATCCCCTCTTCTTCATGCATTCCACTTTATATATTTAATTAACTCCTTGTAAGCTCTTCTTCTCCCTCTAGCTGTATCTTCTCCCTCTTTCCCTACTTGCAGTTCAGATGACCAAACTCGCTATGTTCACTCTCAACCTTCCATGAAACACGAATGGGCATTAAAACTTCCCATACCACTACTTCTGCTGGATGACGTCCCCTTACTTTTTTTAACTGTCTCTCCAGTGACCCAGCACCAATCTGCTCTGCTCTTTATGAACTCCAAACACTCCTGATCTTGACCTGGTGACCCACCTAATTGTTTCCTCCCTCACCCTTTCTCTTTGCCTTAAGTTGCACGGGAGGGAAAGTTGCCTTTCAAAGGCAATGCTTTTTTGTTTTTCTCATGGTGGCCAGTGAACTGATCCTGCACGTAAATGCAAAGCCAATCCAGAGGTCATGCTCTGGAGAATGCCACATCTTTCACAGCTTGAAAACAGGAGCCCCTTCCCATTACAGACAGCAGATCCCCTGGATTCCAAATTTCTTCTAACCTACGTGAAGGAAACAAACCATGGATGTAGCACACATCTCTGCTCTTCACAGACATTGCCAGCACGTACTGCAGCTGCTTTATACACAGATCCCAACAGCTAACAGCTGCTATGCATTTAACATAGACAACTCACCCCAAGAGATACACCTCCTTAAAACCTCTTTATGGTTTCAAAACAAAACCTTGCTTCAGTTTGGAGCTATTTCAAATGCATATTGGCACCTCTTCCATTTGAAAAGATGGGCAGCAGCGTGCTCAACCACTCTGCTCCGTGCAGGGGTGGTACCCACCAGAGAAGAGCTGCCCTGTAAAGATTTTCCAAAGAAATCCACCAAAACAACATAAAACTGACTAGTAACCTAAAAAAAAATCCAAATAGGTTTGATTGAATACAATTATAGTTTTTTAGCTTTTAATAGGATCTATTCTTACAAGAAGCTTATCTGACAACAGTCACATAAATACATAATCTTCATAAATTGTATGCAGTTACTGCCATTTAAATGAAGTCTCTGAGTTCAGTGAGCTTAAGGCTCTTTGCAGCGGGAGGATGGGCTCAATCGTTCAGTTCCTGTAAGTGGTACGGATTCACCAGCTTCAACAGCCTAATTTGCTAAAACCAGTGTAAAGACAGGCAGCAGACTGGACCTGTGATGTGACTGAAGGTCAGAACAATATGGACAAGGCATAACAGGCACTTTTACCGGTGTTACTGACAGCGCAGCAAGATGCTCATTGATGGCTTCCCTATGCAAAAAGGAAAGAACCTAGCATGCCTGTTGGATCCCACAGCGAGTTTGCAGGCAGGGAAGTTAGGGAAAACACCCTTCCGTGTGAAAGCAGAGCAGGCTGGAGCTGGAAATCTGGGGCAGTTCAGGCATGGCAGCCCACGTCGGTTTTGTTGCATCACTCCAGCCACTAAAGAAGGGCATAAACCTCAGATGCCTGAGCTGACAATGAAGTAACACCCAATGTCAACAAAGGCACTCTTGTACTAATGTATTAAGCTAACCCCCCACCATCTTTCTACAAACACTCTTGGTTCTGAACTTGGAGATGTTTCAGGCCACGTCATCCTTCTGTAATAAGTACTAATGGATTAGCCATCAGTAATTGGGTCCATGGGCTTTTTAAGGAAAAATTTTCCCTTACTGTAGGCTTAAATAGGTTGGGAGCTGGCCACACAGGCAGCTGTCCTTACCGTAGTTATAATTGTTGCGAAGATAGGTCTTCTGGGTGGCTTTTATAGGCTTGCATTTGCAGCGCTCTATGAAAAAACAGGAACTGTTGTTTAGAAAGAAAAGGGTGAACGTCCAGTGACAATCTCCCCGAACCCCAAACTCACACCTAACAAAAATTTCACTCATTTGATTCATTACAGGCAAGTTAAATATTAAAAACCACTGGGCAATCCTGCTCTGCTGGAAGTTGAGGAACCCTCCATGAGGTCTCAAAGGTTTCTAGGAGAGAGCTTGACATGCTGAAATTAAAACAAAAAAAACCCCAAACCAAATGAAACCACAACAAAGAATCCCACAACAACAAAAATGAAAGGACTAGTCAATTCAAGATTCAATTTTAGTCTCCTCTGTGCTCACAGTGGCGTGGCTCCTTCACATCTCAAGGTGTCTATGAGCTACAGTCAACAGAGGAAGCATGTCAGACGGTGGTAGGACCAAGTGGCACATGGCTCCCTGCTCTGAACTCTTCTGGAATGGTCCTGACAAGTCGCCAGGGATTATCAGGTGTGACTATAATTCAAGCCCATGCTGCTCACATGGAATTCATACACACGTCGATAACAAATACAAGCCACAGAGCCACCATGCCCTCTGGGTTTGCTGGATAAAATTATGACCCAGACCCTCTGGTTTAATTAAAATAGGGAAATTATTAGCTCTGATACCTCCCCTTCCAAGTCAAACAGCAGGTCCCAGTATTACATACATGTGGTCATCTATTTTGACATTTGACTTGACTTAAGGAAGCCTGTTTCAATATACTGCCATTCTAAAATAACAATGCATACGGCTAGTGAATTAGTTAAATCCAATGTGGAGAGCCTGAAAAAGAACTTTTTTATTTGCTATGCAAAATTTCTGCCTATTAAAAAGAGATGGCATCATATGGTTATGGACTTCCCAAATCATTATTTTGTATTAAATGAATTTCTGTAGGTGAAAATACAAAAAAACACCCAAGCACCCACCAAAAAAAAAAACCCTACAGGAAAGAGGAGAACATTTCAAAAGAAGAGGATATTGTTTCCTTGAATTTCAAACACATCCTCAGGAATCTATCTACAGACTTCAGCTTTTGTATGAGACCGTGCTAAAATAATAAAGGCAGAGAAGGGAAGTGATTTTTGGCTTCCCTTCTGCCTGTGGGAGCTCATGCATACTTTAGGCCAAATTATGGCCCATTTTATAACCTGCCTTGAAACAGGCCATAAAAGATGTGCTCCTACGACCCACACTCATGCAGGCATCTCAGCGCTCACATCCAAGTCTTACAATTTAACATTCTCCTGCTCTACAGCACTTTGCTACACAAGTCGAAAAAAACAGCCTGAGTTACAGGACAAGAACACATAACCTACAATTTCCCTCAATTTTAAGATGGAACTGGCTTTTTCTTTTGCTTTTATTAATTTGAAGAATATACTCTGGTGGTCTTGTTTCTAGGAATCAAGAAACATGCCATCTTAAACCTGGCTGCAATACTGACCAGTACCAGCACTGAAACCTGGCCAGTGCTTTCCTGAGAAATAAAGGATTAAAAAAAAAGAAGAAAAAGTCCAAAAAATCCTCTGGAAAAAATTTTCTAAGTGACTTGAAAAGTATCTGGTGAAGCAAACAACAATGAAGTTTACTGCCAAGGGAGGTAAAAATCCTCCCCCACTCCCCAGTGCAGACTCAATTTTGCCAGCAGACACTGCCAAGGACAAAAGGTGCTTTTAAGAGTGATCCATGAGTACTTCTCACAGTGACTGCACACAGCAGCAGAATCACAGAATCACAGAATTGTAGGGGTTGGAAGGTCCAATCCCCCTGCCAAAGCAGCTCCCTAGCTCATATTGCACAGATAGGCGTCCAGATGATGAGAGATGGAGACTCCACCACCTCCCTGGGCAGCCTGTCCCAGGGCTCTGTCGCCCTCACTGTGAAAAAGTTCTTCCGCATGTTGGAGCGGAACTTCCTGTGCTCCAACTTGAGGCCACCACCCCTTGTCCAGTCCCCACAGACCACTTAAAAGGGGCTGGCCAATTCCCCCTGCATCTCATACTTAAGATATTTATAAACATTAATTAGGTACCCCCCTTAGTCTTCTTTTCTCAAGGCTGAACAGTCCCAACTTACTCAGCCTTTCCTCATAGGGGAGATGCTCCAGGCCCTTAATCATCTTTGTAGCCCTTCTTTGGACTCTCTCCAGGAGGTCCCTGTCTTTTTGATACCAGGGAGCCCAGAACTGGACACAATACTCCAGGTGGGGCCTGACCAGGGCAGAGTAGAGGGGGAGGATCACCTCCTTTGACCTGCTGGCCACACTCTTCCTGATGCATCCCAGGATCCCATTGGCTCTCTTAGCCACCAGAGCACACTGCTGGCTCATGGCCAACCTGTCATCTACCAGGACCCCTAGGTCCTTCTCCACAGAGCTCTTCTCCAGCAGGTCATCCCCCAGCCTGTACTGATACAAGCGGTTATTCCTCCCCAGGTGCAAGACTCTACACTTGCTTTTGTTCAATTTCATTAGGATTCTCCCTGCCCAGCTTTCCAGCCTGTCCAGGTCTCTCTGGATGGCAGCGCAGTGTTCCTGCATGTCAGCCACTCCTCCCAGCTTTGTATCATTGGTGTACTTGCTGAGGGTGGATGCTATTCCCTCATCAAGGTCGTCAATGAAGATATTAAACAGGACTGGACCCAACACCGAGCCCTGGGGAACACCGCTAGTCACAGGTGTCCAGTCAGATTCTGCTCCACTGATCACCGCCCTCTGAGCCCAGTCTGACAGCCAATTCTCAACCCACCTCACTGTTCACTCATCTATCCCATGCTCTCTCAGCTTTGCTATCAGGATGTCATGGGAGACAGTATCAAAAGCCTTGCTGAAGTCAAGGTAGATGACATCCAGTGCTCCCCCTCCATCTACCCAGCTGGTGATGACATCATAAAAGGACATGAGATTGGTCGAGCACAATCTCCCGTTGGTGAATCCATGCTGACTACTCCTCATGACCTTCTTCTCTTCCAATTGCTTGGAGATGGCATCCAGAACAAGCTGTTCCATCACCTTTCCAGGGACAGAGGTGAGGCTGACTGGCCTATAGTTGCTGGGATCCTCCTTCTTGCCCTTTTTAAAGACCCGCAAGATGGTCCAGAAACTACAGCCTTGCCCAGGATGATGATGATGATGATTATTATTATTAAAACACACCCGGTTGCCACTTGCAAAACAATTCTATTGACAATGGCAAAGTCATAAATTTACTTTAGTGAACACATAAATAGAGCAATTATAAATAAATAGAGCAAATATACATAAATAGAGCTTTTAGGTGCCTGAGCTGTGCTTGTCAGCTGAAGCAGGTGTAGCACAGTGAACCAGAAACTGTTCGTACAACAAGAGGCAGTAGTAAAAATATAACCTAATGCCTCCTTTTCAGCAGTAATTTTTATATGCATCTTAACTATTTTTTTTAATTATTATTTTTTAGGTCTGGTTTTGTTTTTAACTAGTCAAAAAGTGTCATGAGAGCAACAGTATCACTGAACTTTTTTCAACTGCAGGGTCACTTGCTGGTACTCCATGCTATCTACATCCCTAAAGACAGGAGGTGCTGAAGATACAGTTAGTATTTCTGATATAAGGTGGCGTTGAAGGTATCTGGCTTTCCTTTCATACTCAAAGTGAAGCTTGTCTGTGGTCACCATAGAGCACGAAATCCACACTTTCTCAATGCCACTCCATTGAAAATGGCTTACAACTAGGACTTGATGATCCTTTGGGGTCCCTTTCAACTCAGCACATTCTACAATTCTATAAGAAGTTACTAATATCAGTAATAAAAAAAACTTTCGAGAGTCTTTCAGACATGGTTCCATGCTGAAGGCAAGTGAAACTGCAGCTTGTTAAGGGGCCTGCTCTTACCAAGTTTCCCTAATGGCAGCTGGGTTTCCAAAGGATGCACACCGTGATTTAAGTAACATTTTGCACAGCTACTTCCACATTGGGACCTACTGATCATGTTTTTGCAACCAGGCATTATTAATACCTTTTTACAATTGGGTCACAGATACTAATGCCGAAGTTACCCAATTCCCTGTAGGTATCAGATTTTATGTTCCACAACCATGCTTGGGCTTTTATACTAATAA
Source organism: Gallinula chloropus (assembly GCF_964237585.1). Taxonomy (NCBI): domain Eukaryota; kingdom Metazoa; phylum Chordata; class Aves; order Gruiformes; family Rallidae; genus Gallinula; species Gallinula chloropus. The sequence goes on from NC_140090.1 coordinate 37,446,980, forward strand.
ACTGAGCATCAGCATGCATGCCGTAGTGGCTGAACACCTCTGAAGAAGGAAAGCCACAATGGACAACGTCAGGTTTCCAGGTGTTATCTTTATGACTAAGGCCAAAGAAGAAACCTTCTGAAGGAAAGGGAATAAAACCCAGGAAAACCTACAGTCATTGGCTTGCTGGAGCAACAAATTCACACTTCTATGACCTATTTGCCACCAATCTGGGCGTGCCTGCTTTGCGTGGCATATGACCACGGGTAATGCTCAAGGGGTTTTTAGTCAGTTCCAGAAAAAACAAAACAAAAATAAAAAGCAATAGGAGACCTGCTGGAATAAAACCAGGCTCAGAAGGTCTCAGGCTCAATCCCCTCAGGTTAACGGGAGTTTTGCCATTATCTACAAAGAAGGCAGTTTGCAAACTTTGAGTCAGAATGAACTGAACCGTTACCTTTGCTGGTTTTACCCAGAGAAAATCCATTTAAAGAACTTTCAAGACAAAACTTTTAGGGAAGTCAGCACAGCCCTCTTTACTTGATGGAAATTTTGCCCTGACAAAAGGAGAAGAGACAAGCGCTAAATATAGACTAAAATTGAGTTGTCTGCTGGGAGATCCACAGGCTGACCAGCCCCAAATCCCACCTGCCCACGACAGAAACCCCTTTTTGTGGACACAAAAGCACGATCTACAGGATTACAAGACAAGGCAGAGTCTGTATGTGTCACATCATGTCCCATTAAGTATTAAAAGGATTTGAAAGACCACTTGTTATAGAGTTATTATAGAGTTATAAAAGCGTACTCACCGATGCCAGCACCTCTACAGTTGCCATTATTAGAATCCATAGGAAAATCTGGCACAGAGTCATAAAACACGTAAAGAAATGTTAGTATTTTTAAAACTGGACTATTTCAATGCATCCACATTACAATGTTTTCTCTTTCTCTAATATTTGGTATATTAAAACTGAATAACTTAATCAATAAACAGATCTTGATGTTCTACAGACCAGCCTGTTAAAAAGCTGACACAATTATCCGAACTTCCCACGAATCCAGCACATCATGTTAAATGCTGGAGCAAACAAAATATCCCGTTTCCACCGGCACACAGGCTGGCAGGTTTAGGATTAGGATGGAAATTTATGGCATGAACTTACAAGCACCTACAGAAAGCACACGTAGTGTTTGCTTTTCATTAGATGATGAAAGAGAAATTACTTTTGGTTTGTTTTCTTCGGTTACTGAGGAAATCAAACCAACCAACCATAATCGTATCGTTGAAGCAAATGCCAAACCAAACGTTTCAGGCCTTCCCCTTCCCCTCAGTTTAAAAACATACTGATTAGTCTGAAGGATGGATAAGGAACAGAAGGAAAAGAAAAAGGGACTAGGTCCAGAGAACCGCTTTTAGACACGCCTGTAAGCGGCATGTCCCCCACAACAGCAAAATGTATCCCTTCAAACCTGCTGTTTATCAAAACACACTATTTAATGGATTCATACATACACTTAATCATGAAAAACAGGTATGCTAGTGCATACACCGTTGTGCAAGGTAACGTAAAAAATAAATGCGAGAGAGACAAGACTTGGTTGAGAGGCAGTATATTTATTAGAATGGCACATAAAATGGAAAACCAACTGAGCTTTCAGATAAAGAAACCAAAAACCCTTCTTTAAGTTTGCATACCCAAAATCCTAGTAAGTTTTTTCTACTCTGGATGCTGGTATCACACAAACATCATCATTCTTACATCCTTCTGTTATCACAGATACAACACTGCTTACACAAAACAGAACAAATAAACACAAGACCACATCACAAAAGCTCCTCTCCTGCAGTTGAAGCTGTAAGGATTTGGCTGCAATACAGCCCAGGACACCGAAGGTATTCAGTACAGTGAGGAGTTTAGATGCGTGGACTAAATTTTAAGGGCTGGGGCCATTATTTAAACACAAGTTCTGTAAATAAGTGTTTAAAAGACCTGTTTACAAGAGATCTAATATTACTTAGTTCATCTAATTTTTCCATCCTTATTTAAAAATAAAATTTTAAAATCTGCATCTTAATGCATATTTATGAGGATAAGGCTGAATGACAGTACAAGAATAAATCTAAAAAATATCCTAGTTCCCTAACATAATAGTTAAATTCAAAAATTTATTACTTGAGGCAGATAAAACTTGCAGCAGCAGGTCAAATGTGGACCATCCTCACATCCACAGAGAGAACAAGGAGAAGGAAGCCCTAAAGCATGCTCTCCCTGTCTAAGGGATCCAAGCAGTCATGACTTCATGGTGTTTGAACAGACCAAGTCCAATTCACTCTGGAATTACAACTAAATATAAACCTGAGCCCGGCAAAGCATCCTACCCTACTCAGCAGTACAATGCTTGTGTATTGGTTGAGGAACTGTACTTCAAACTCACACCAATGCAAGGAGGGCTGGTAATCCCTCAGTATGCCCAGTATAATACCTTGTCCTGTAAACAAACATGAACTGAAGTGCTTTCCACCTCCCGCTCCTAGGTACACAACTTATTTTTACCAAATTAAAACACACCACAACCTCAACTCATTTCCTAACTCTCTGCCTGTTCGCCGGATCACTTGCCCTACCCCAAACCAGCAGCTGTGGGTACCTGATGAAGCAGCTGGCTGTGCAAAACAGGAGCAATGCAGATGTTGTGTGTAGAGCAGCTATTAACGGAAACGGGTCCCATTCCCATGCCCGCGTTGTTCTCTGCAATCCTGGCCAGAGTACAGTGTCTGTCAATGAGCAGAAGAGGAGTAAACAGGTACCTTGTGATTCATTTCGCCACTTGCCAGAGGTTGGGCCAAGCAAGTACTGATCTTGCCTTGATGCTTATCTTTCCTGCTGCAGCTGTGCTTATTTAGGGATGAGCAGTTTCTGATGATGGGCGAGGAAGATAGGCCCAGAGACCTCCACCGTGCTACAAGACACCTCGGGAAAAGCTTCACATCTCCCTGAGCCTTTGCCCAGTCAGGCTCATACAGCCTGGTCCTTTCCAGATCCCTCTATCCCATCCCCTGATCCCAGCAGTCTAATGAGCAGAGACCTCTCCATCAGGAGATGCACACTGCCTAGACCTTCAGTTGTAATGCAGACAGGAAAAAGAATAAAAAAAAAAAGTAAGAAAAAGAAAAGAAAAAGAAAGAAAAATATGAAGAGGAAGAAGAGGAAGAAAAAAAGAAAGAGAAACCCCCCTTTTTAAAAATAAACAGCTGACTTCTTATTGTTCCACTTCTCTCCAGAAGAGACCTCTGCCAAGCTTTGTCTATGCAAAACAATATTTCTGAAAGAAATGTCTGTCAGCACTGATTAGCAGGATTTCCAAAGAGGAAATATTAGCCAGAGCTCCCATCCAAAGACTTCCTATTAAATTTTGTTTAAAGAAGAATCCAAACGCAATTTTCAATAAGCCATTTTAATTAATCACTCTAGAGAGGGATGCTATTAAAAAAAAACCAAAACAACCCAACCTCAAACCGCTAACAAAGAGAGAATAAAAGCCACTTGTGTACCAAGTGTACAAAATAACAATGCCTGGACCACAGATTCAGAGGAGACATTTGGAAAAAGGAAGCAACTTGGTGAATCCTAGTGTTGAGCAAGCATCTTACTTACAGCACAGTTTAAATTACAAAAACAATAATTTTTTTTTTAAAAAGCATTAATTCAGACCTTGTAATCTACTTCAGCTCTTAATACAGTGAGGACCTTTGCTAATCCACTTGCAGAAACATGCACAGCAAAGCGAAGTCATATGAAGACGGATCCTAGTTGAAGTTGATCGGGAGCGCTCACACCCCAAGTCACAGAGTGGCCCATGACATGGCAGCACGGCCGCTCCACGTAACGAATTACTCCACATAATGAGTCCTGACAGGTCTTTGATGACATTTAACAGCCTAGGTCTCGACTCAGTGCTTAGACTCCAAAAGCCTTTCTAGGGGACTGCAGAGGCAGACAAACCAAACTGATAAACCACCACCATGGACGCTATCATTATTAACGAGGTTTTAATCCCCTTGTTTACCTTTCTGGTCGTCTTTAAGGCTTGAGACCTGTAACGACTTTGGTTCTTTAACCGAGAAATGAGGCCACTTCCAAGTTTTGAGCAAATGCCTAAAACAATTCACGACTTTGTAAACTACAACCTGGCTGTGACCGTTCATCCTCAGCACAGCCCAAAATGCTCCCCTAGCACCTCTGGGCCCAAAATGCTCCCTCCTAGCACCGCTGGGCATTTCAACTTAAAAGAGCTGTGCAAAGTCTGCGTCATGGCAAATTTGATCTGGAGATTGGAAGCCACTGTTTTGGAAATGAAGTTATTAACTTATGAAAACAAGCATGGAATATGGCTCTTCTGCTTTTCTTTTAAGCAAACGATGCCAAAATCACATACTGGATGACTACGGATTCATCTGGGCAGACAGGCAGGTACAGAGGACTTGGACTACACAGAGATATCATGGGTTCATGCAATATTTAATAAAATACATCTCAGTCACTTGAAAAATCTTTCATTTTCTTTAAAGCTCGAGGTGGTAGTTTTAAGAGATTCAGGTTTCTCCTTGGCCATCTTAATGACAGTCACCCAAAACAGTCTCGACATGAATTACAGGCATATGATGCCTTTGTGACGGTGCTTCCCTTTCCTCCAACATCTCATTAACAACCCAACACACTTTCAAGCTACTTTCTACCTAAATAAGATATGGTTTTATTGCCACTTCCCTCTGCAAAACAGGAATAAACATGTCACTTAAGACATCAACGTTCTGCTAGGCAGCAGCAGTCAAGCACATGCACTGAAGCACTATTCTGGGTTGGCATCCCAGCACCAGCAATGGTCAGGCTGGTCATTTATTAAATGTAAAATTAAAGACCAGTCCTGCTATTGAAACTTTAGATTCCAGGCGGGTTTTGTCTACCTGCACTTCTTGCTGTCTCACAGACTAAAGAAGATTTGATGGGATGATGAACGGCAGAAGTCACCTGACAGATTTGAGAAAGAATCAGCATCTGCAGACGGAGCCTGTGAATGGGACCTCCTGCATACACAAGACAGCCAGTATCCCTGTCTGCGAGCATCCCCAAAAAGCACAGGACTAGGATGTGGGGCAAAAGCTATAGGATACCAAAAACGTTCGTGTGTACTAGTATCACACCTGGAATGGTAAATGTATCTCCAGACCGTTTCATCCTCCGTTCAGGATTGTGATTTGTTGTATCCTCCATAAAAAGCCAAATTACTCTGCATCACAGCTGCTCCAGAACACCGTCGCTGTGCCCTGAGCATCCCACTGCTGCCTGGGAGTAAAGGCACCAAGGTGTTGCCCAAAGATAATGAAAAATCGAGAAACATTTGTGTCGCACAGGACACTCGTTTGAAGGTGGTCTCTTGGGGGACCTCAGACCTCCAAATGAGCAGCTCACACTCAGGTTTTGGAGACCAGCAAAGACCCAGAGGGCCTGCAGAGCTCTTCCTCTAACTGAGCCCTAAACAGGGCACTTCTACTGATCTTACCAGCCTTCTCTATCGCAGCCATAAGCAGGAGCTATTCCAGCAGCTCTGAAGAACTTCAGAAGGACACAAACACTTCCCTTGTTAGATCTTCCTTACCACCTGGGCTGTGCGAGGAAAGAGATGCTAGAAGGTGTTTGTGGAGGACTCTTAACTCGTGCCTCAATAACCAGAAGCAAACTTCCTACCAGGATTTGCCACGGATTTTACCAACCACAGTTTCTCCACAGTCTGCTAGGCATGGGGAATGCAGCTGATGGGAGAGGAGCTTCTCCTCTTTTACTGCGATGGCCAAGGAAAAAAAAGTTAAATAACTTTCAAAGGATCTTCAGCTTGGCATCACTGAAATCAGAGTCAAGACCAGTTATGTTAATGGTGTCAGGGAATTTTCCTGGATGTCCATCCATGCAAACTGTTCCCAGCTGCAGAAGAGCAGGCGATAACTGATCCAGCATGATGTCAACCTGCTGCAGCCTCTTGCAGGCAACTCAACCCAGAGAAAATGAATCCTGATGGTCAGAAGAGCTCTTGCACCACGGCTGAACCGTGCTCTCAGAAAGATGCATGGTCTAATATCGGAAGAGGAATAGAAACTGGGCTTTCCAGACCCTGTCCCTGCTCTGAAAACAGCAAAGGTTTCACCGTGTCACCCCTCAGGCCGCTGCCTTACAGAAGGGAAGAGACAAACGCATGGACCCTCACCAGTAACAATGCAGAGACCTCAAGAAGACAGGAAACAGCAGGTCCCTGTTATTTCACCGGCAGCAAAAATAAAAGAAAAACCAGAACTACGCTCCTGAAGAATAAAGAAATTCCTCTTGAGCAACAGAAGCCAGTGAAGAAATGGGTTCATATGTCTGCCTGCTGTACTGGATGTTCTCTGCAGGCAGCACAAACGGTCAGAGTGCTTAGGAGATAAAATAAGAGCAGGTATTCTGCATGGTCCCCATCAGGCAGCTCGTTATTCGTGTCTTCTACTTGGCTGCAATCCTTTATTTGGAGAATCGAATTTGAAAGTGTTCACCTTACCTCTTCCTAGAACAGGAATCCTTCGCTCTGCTCTCTGAAGGAGCAGTCTTATTCCCTCAAGAAGGATTCTTTCAATCTGGCGCATAATGCATCAGTTCAAAATTTTCAGCCCAGAAATGAGAATGTCATCAGGTTCTCATTCACTGAAAGAGAGTTTTCATGGATCTGGCGCTGGAATCCCTCAAAGAGGTCATTGTGCTGCTGAGGTCCTCAGAAATAGGTAACTCGGGGGCAATTTCAGCCAAACTTCCTCCCTCCAGATTTGAATGCGATTGCTTTCAAACCGCGGCAGACCTGCCAAGCCTCGCTCGGCGCGGAGCCGTTTTTAAGGCGGTTTTGAAAGCGCCTCGATGCTGCAGAGAAAGGCGCTCGGTGTTCAAAACCGCACTTGCCCAAACCACCCCAGCAGGCCCACGGCCCCCAGGGAGCAGCAGCAGCGAGGGATGTGCCGGCAAAAGGAGACAGCTGGGTTCACGGGCCGGGGACAACTGCACAGGGCAGGAAGGAAAGGCGAGAGGGGAGCAATTAAAAGGGTTAGAGGGAAAGAGGAGTAACGCCTGGAGATGGGTATCAAGGCACGGGCATCGGGTTGAGATTTCAAAAGCTGGGGGGGGGGGCAACTCGATGGAGCCCAAGAAGGAGCGGAGTTAGTCTGGCCTAGAAAGAAATGGGGATGAGTGGAGAGGACAGCTTACCTGGGAGGGCTGAGCTGGGGAGCACGGTCAGGAAATCGAATCGTGAGATTGTGTTAGAAGAGGAAAATAGGAGTTACAGAGTTTGGCACTGCAGGTAGCGGGATACATAAAGCGGTTGGTAACGGGATAGAGATGCAATTAAATACTGTGCTGAGCATGGTGTGAAAATAAACCCCTTTCCTTCACAAGGCACTGCCAGGGGAGGATGGAGAGGCAGGATCCACTGCCCAGCAGCAAGACTGTGGGCACCAAAGGAGGCAGCTGGCAGCACAAGGAGCCCGTGGGGCACAGGGGTGCTGCTCTGCCCAGCCTCCAACCCTGCTCAGCTGCTCCCCTGCCCTGGCTCTTGCTGCCCTGCTGCCCTGAGGGGAAGTCTGGCAGACCCACTGGCACTGCAGCTCTGCAGCAAGGTAGTGTAGCTTAGCCCCGCCACCAGCACACGCTTTCCTCAGGTGAGACGAGAACTGTGGTCGCTCTGTAAAGGACAATGCACGCTGATGGCAGCCACTCGCTGGCTTGCTTCAACAGCTCCTTCGATTTCGTGTTTCTGTGGCGCTCATCCCACCACACTGGGCCTGTGCCCTGCTCACTCTTCCAGCCCAAGACAGTCGTGACCACAGCATGCCCTGAACGGAACAGGGTCCCTGAGCAACAGGAGGCTTGCAGCGGCATCATGGTGGCCAAAGCAGTCAGTACTCTTCACCTGACCCCCTGGAGATGCCTCTGCTTCCCTGGTACCCCCAGATGGCAGCCAAGCACCTGCTGCCAGCCACCCTGTGGGACCACGGCAAGCGTGGCTGGTGAAACGGGATGCAGCGAGAAAGCCAAGGGGCTCCAATGGCCCATTGGAGGCCATGGGGGTCAGGTACCATCAGAACTGTGCAGGAGCTGCTGCGGCAGCACTGGAGGCAGCCTTTGGCTTGCTTGGGGACACCGGGAACAAAGCACAGGGGAAGGCTGTACCTTTGCTGCACTCCTCTCCTGACTGTAACTCATGAGCCTGGGTAGCTGATGGGGAACCTGTGCGGTAACTTGGCATTCGATACCGAACAACAGGGACGAGACTGCTTTCTCCCCTTCAGCCGTGCAGCCACAGCCTCCCAGCTCCCACCCAGGGCTCCTCGGGGCCGGGCTCTCGCCTCAAAATCTATTGGCTGTGCCCAGGGGAGCGACGGCCTTGTGCGGGAGGGGAGCAGCTCGTTTCGGGGAGAGCTGGGGATGTGAAGAAGAGCTGGGGATGTGGAGAGCGGCGCTGCGGGAAACAGCAGCCGGGGGACCAGCGCGATCCCCTCTCTCTCGGGTGGCTCTTGCCGTCCCGACGGGCAACCGCTGCCCGCCAAGCACCAAAGCGGGGTACGGATGTCTCTCCCGCCGCCGCTCCCTCACTTTTAAGCGTTTCCCATCGCGACGGGACGGCAGTGCTGTCATTTGTCGCGGCCCCTCCATGCCGAGGGCACAACTTTTCCGGCCGCGCTGCGGCTGATAAAGGCGGGGAAAAGAGAAGGAAAAAACCCCCAAACAACCCAACAAAAAGTAAAGCAAGCGGAGGGGACGCAAAGCGGCTCGGGGAAAGGTCCGGCCGAGCGGAGCAGGGGAAGGGCTGCCCGGGGCGTGCTCCTCTCCCTCCCTCCCCTCCCCGCCCGGCGCCCATTGTCCGGCCCCGGCCCCGCGGACTCACCGGCGCCCTCGGCGGTGACGATGGCCTCGGGGGAGATGCAGACGCCGCGGTCGTAGAGCGGCAGCTCGTCGCAGGCCAGGCTCTCGGGCCAGGCGTGCCGGTACCGGATGAGGACGGGCTCGCAGCCGGCCCGGGCGCGCTCGCAGACGGACTTGCAGGGCTTGATGGGTTCGTGCTGGAAGTCGATGGTGCAGATGGGCGCGTACATGGCGCAGAGAAAGAAGAGGAGGTCGGGGCTGCAGTTGGTGCCCAGCAGCCCCTCGAACTGCTCCATGGCCAGCACGGCGTTGGCCTGCGTGCTGTGGTGCAGGTGGTTCGGCATCTTGGTCATGTTCCAGGGCAGCGGCTTGCACAACGGGATGCGCACCGGCTCGCAGGCCGCCGACCGCCCCGCCGGCGCCCGCCCCAGCACCAGCAGCCCGGCCAGGGCCAGCACCGGCAGCCCCCGCCACATGCCGCCGCCCGCCCGCCCCGACGGCGTGCCCCCGCCGTGTCGAGCCGCGCCGCGCCGAGCCGAGCTGAGGGGGCCGAGCGGCGAGACCTCGGCGCGGGGGGCGGCTCCTCCGGCGGTCCGCGGCCGCGCCGCCCCCCGCCCGCCGACCGGCCCCTCCGCGCCTCCCGCCGCCGGGCGGGACGGGGAGCTCCGCGGGGCCCGCCTCTCCCCTCCCGGCGGGGCGCGGGTGGTGACGGGGGCGCCCCGCTCCGCCCGGAGCTCGGCCCCGAACAAAGGAGAGCCGCGACGGGGGGACAGCCCGGGGACCGGCCGGCGCTCCGCTCTGGAGGGGGGGGACGACGAGGTTTCTCGCTTCAGGAGGAAAAGAGGGCGTAAAGTCTTTTCCTCCCCCCGACAGGCGAACGTCGGCTTCGGGAAGAAGCAAGAGCCCTTGCCGTGAGCGGCGGTCCCGGCTCGGCGTACCGGCGATGGAGCCGGGGATGCGGTGGTAGGAAAGGGCCACTGGTACCCGCGCTGCTCCGCGAGGTGCGGCGCTGGGGAAAGGGGGTGTGTGTGCCTGGAGAGAGGGGGCTACAGTTCACCTTGCGACGGGGAGCGGGACACACACGCACACCAGGTTTTAGTGGAAAGTCTGTAGAAGCGAGAGGCTCAGAGAAGGGGCAGATGCAGCCAGGCTGCCGGGTGCTTTCTCTTAAGAAGGTTACAAAAACCCAACACCCCCTCACACATACACATACACATACACACACAGAGACACAAACCCTCCCCCCGTATTTAAGTAGCTCACAAAACAAGGACACACCAAAGGGTGTCGGGACGCGATCTGCAAAAAAGAGCCCAGATATAAACTAACTAACATACAGCTAATTCCTCCTAGTTACCAAGGTACGGAGTTACTGCTTGAACACGTGTCTGGTTGAGCTGTACTGGGGTAGTACCGGGGTGATTATTTCAGTCTCGGCAGTTAAATCTAACCTGTGAGGAGAAACACACATACCAGCAGCCAGGGCTCAGAAACCAGACCCAAAACGTGGATGGGGTGTGAAAGCAACCACGGCTACAGACTCAGGAGCGCAGGCTCCTATGCCTGAAAAGCTTTTCTGCATTGTTTGGTTGTTGGGTTTTTTTTTTAACTTGATCACTGCAGCTGAAACCTGGATCCCTTTAACTCAGCTGCAAAAGTCCCGTTGGCTCCAGTAAAGGTACATGTCAAGCAGACAGGGAGGCACTGGTGAGGCCGACGGAGCAGAGCAGAGGGACCACGTGTACGTTTTGGCCTCTCTGCACAAGTATTTGGCCTCTTATTTCCCCACCTCTGTGGGCAGGTGCTAGTGTCATGGGCTGGGTTGCTACTCGCCCTCGCAGAAGCAGCAAGAAGCAGAAGCGCGCATACACATGACAGCCTTGGGAACCCCCCAGTCCTGCTGCCTGTGGCCCTGAGCCTGCATCCAGCCTTGCAGACAAGGGCAGGCACAGGGGAGCTGATTCGTGTGCAGTGGAAGGGCTAAAAAGAGATCTGGTGCGACTCACCCTCTTGGCTCGCCAGGTTTAGTTGCAGCAGAGTCTGAGGCTCAAATTTCCTCTTGAGTAAAATGTGTGTTTAGAAAGCACATAGTGTAATAAAACCTGTACCCAGCTGGCTGGGAACTGGATACACTGGCTTTCTCCAGTACTACCTGGCGGCAATGATGGATGTGGGAGTGGTGCATCCCAGGTGATCAGAATGAAGCGAGATCAGCATACTGTGTAAGAGAGTTGAAGCCTGCGACCCCCATTTTGCAGAGGGAGAGGGCAAGAGATTTGCTTGCCCTCCCCAGGCTGCCTGTACTCACAGAGCAGGTGCTCGTTTTTCAGGTGACTGCACAAACCATGCACAGATTTCCACCCAAAGCTCATATGTACTGTCAAAAAAGTTGAGCAGAAGAAAAGTAGCTTCTACTTTGGGTGCCACCACACCGCCCTTGGGAATTCCACCCCCTTTGCTCTTGCCACCTTCTTAGCTTTTAGGGAGAAAAAATATATATAACAAAATAATCTCTTCCTACAGTTTGCATCAACAGGGCCATGTTAAACCTCTGGGGAGTGGGCAGTGACAATAATCGGCTTCCTAATCTTGTACAGCTCCAAATGGGGATCAGTCAAATCGTTGTATTGCAGTTGTAGCAGCTCAATGTTGTGTAGGCCTAGCGGGAATTCCGGGCCGCAGCCTGGGATCAGCACTGCCTGCCTCTGGGTTTCCTGGCAGGCTTGGAGCAGATCTGGAAATTTAAAGAATAACACTGCAGCCCACAATGTCACACACAGCCATTTCCTAAAATAAACAAGCCCTTGGTGGGGCTGAGGCCCAGGGCGAGGAGATTTGCCCCAGGCACAGCTCCTACAGACGTTACAGACCAAGTTTATCACTGTTATTTCAGCCGCAGGAACCACTGTACCCCATGACAGCGCACAGTGGGGCCAAGCTGCCCTCAGCGACTTGGCTGTAAGCCCATGGAAAAATAATGGTGTGGGAGACTTGCAGTGGGAGGCAGCTGGGTGACCCTCACAGCCCAGGGATGGCCCAGTGTCTTCATCCGGATACAGAAACCTGGCAGCACCAGGAGGGCAGCAGAGGACGTGGAAAGGGATGGGAGGCTTTGTTCTTGCGCCCTCCTGAAAAGGAAGCTGAGCAAGGAACTGCTTCACAGAATCACAAGGTTGGAAAAGACCTTTAAGATCATTGAGTCCAACCGTTCCTGTCCTATGCTAAACCATATCCCTAAGTACCTCATCTACCCTTATTTTAAACACACCCAGGGTCAGTGACTCAACCTCCTCCCTGGGCAGCCTGTTCCAGGCCCTGACTACTCTTTCAGGGAAAAATTTTTTCCCAACATTTAATCTGACTCTGCCCTGGCGCAGCTCAGTGCCATTTCCCCTTGTCCCATCTCCTGTCACTTGGGTGATAAGCCCATCGCCCACCAGTTCTACACTTAAGTGCCGCAGTGACCCTTTAGGTACATGAAGCATCCCCCCCATGTGCACATCCCAGCAGCTTTCTGCTGGGGGGGGGGGGGGGGGGTGGTGGGGCACAGAGGGGATGAGAGCCTAGCCCAAACCAGACAGCATCTACCCTGGTTTGGTGCAGAGCTCAGCAGGGCTGTACTTACAGTTCTCTGTACTTACAGAGCAGTGCTGTCGAGGAGGTACCGTGGGTGCAGGTAACTCCATATGTAGTCTGTGATGACCCACTGAGAAACGAGGCCATGCCTAAAGCAAGGAAGGAAGAGGTGGGAGCAAAGGGAAACTTCAAGGTGCAGAACAAGCGTGCCGCTTTTCCCGGTCTGACAGCCGCCCTGACGACGAAGGGCCCGTGTCGCATGGTATGTTTAGATTTTAGATACCACAAAGGGCCCTGGCACAGCAGGGAACAGCTCGTGTTTGGCCCTGAGCTCTAGGCGACGTTGTTACAAGGCCCCTTTTCCCCTTTCCCTTCACACGTTGTGCCAGGCCAGCAGCCTGCAGCAGCGTCCCGAGGAGATGCAGGCTCATCGACTCAGGGGCTGCCCAAAAGTGCCCATGGCTGCTGCCTATAACCCAAGTGCTACGACTCATGCTCTGCTCCCACCTGCTGCGACAGGAAGAGGGGTGCAAGCGTGACCGTAGCTATTTGGGCTGTTGTTAAGAGAAGAACTAGCCGAGAGAAAAATCCCTCTTCAGAGCAGGGTTTTGCTTTCCTGAACCTTTCTACAGCCCATTTAATTTGCCTATATGCACTGCCTTAAACCCCCGCCCCACCCTCCCAAACCCCAAACCAAAACAAATACGAAACCACAAGCCCCAAAACCAAGAAACTCCCCAAACCCAACCCCCTAAAATGCTTCTTACCCAGCTGTTACTAAAACCATAAAATCATTGACTTACAGAGTCATAAAACAGGGATTTATTGTACATTTCCTGTTCCAGCCAGGGTCTTGTTTCAGCTCCCTCAGGTAGACAAAACACAGGGGACTATTAACTTATTTTAATCATCTTTCGAGCCTCTGCGTGGAGGACTTGGAAGTGGCAAGGAAGAAGAAAAGGCTCTTTTAATGCACACAGACCTGTAATTTTGGGGGCTGTGTTTAGTAGGCTGCCCGTTATTGGCCATCCTGTGCCCTCAGGGTCTGCACGCCTCCTAAAATAATTTTTGTTGTGTTAATATCTGCTCCCATTACCTGTCTGCCTGAAGTCTCAGCAGAATAAAACCTATTCGCCCAATGCTTTGCATCCCATGTCCTGGTAAAATTGATACCATGGCTAGGAAAACATACCCCTGTGCCCTTAAGCACTGAGGAGCCCAACTAACACATTTCAAAGACAGAATCACAAGGTTGGAAAAGACCTTTAAGATCATCGAGTCCAACCATTCCTTTCCTATGCTAACCCATATCCTTAAGTACCTCATCTACCCATTTTTTAAACACACCCAGGGATCTGAGCTTGGGAGACCTCAGCAGAAACATAAATGCTCCCCTTTCTTGTTCAGCTGGAATTATGAAGCCCGCAGCTTCCCTCATCCCTCAGTTTGGCACTCCTCATGTGCACCTATAACTAAGGTAGCAAGTGGAACTTCCACCTTCTCCTTCTACCTTCTCAGACGGAAAGCATGTCCGAAATTCACTCAGCTCTGCGCACGGAACAGAAGAGGAGCACCAGAGAACTTTTTATTGTCCCATATCTTTAAAAATTAGGTAAGCTAAATATCACAGCCACTGTAATTCTCTAGTTTGGGGGTTTTTTTTTGGTCAGGAGATTGCCCCAAACCAGCGATCATGTTCAGAACAGTGCTTTCACCTCTCAAAGCACAGAAAGAGCAGAAGCTCTGCTTCTGATGTAGCACCATGGATGTGGCCATTTCCACTGAGGAGTTCATATGAAGATGTTTCTGCAATTGTGCAAGCTGGTCACCAAAAACAGAGGAGGATAGGGCAGAACCACAAGGTCCTTCCAACCAAGAGCTGTGAGAAGCGACTGCTGTTCTAGGAACAGAGACTTTACCCGCAGTTCCACAAACATCCCCCTCCGGGTAACGGTACTGCAGTTGCCATAGGATGACTATGTTGGCCTAACTATTCGCAGAATCAATTTACACCAGGGAAAACATTAAAGAAACAGCAAAAGGGAGCTGAGTTGATCACGTCACCCCCCCCCCATCCCAAGGACAGCCAGTTGAGTGGTATTCAGGCTTGTGGACTTCAGACCAGGAAGGCTTTTGCCAGTGTTTCAGAGCGAGGTAGCTCCCTTTTCACTGAACTCCACTGTTCCTCCTGGGTCTGTGTTAATATAGCAGCTCCCCTGCACAAAGATGAAGAGTGACCATCTACAATCACTTAACTGTACCGATTGAAATGTAATTAAGTGTCCTGAAGGCAGCTTCTGCTGCTGCACCAGGGGAAGATGCTTATCTACCCCACCTCCCAGCATTCAGCTTTATTATTATTTTAAAGAAATATTTCTCAGTAATTTCTGAATATGAAGTAGCTGCTGTGGTAGTATTATGTACAGATGTCCAAGTTTGCTATGCATTCATTCAGTTCATGATTCCAGTTGCTGCTAGATGCTGTTATGATGCCCACGGAGATAATGAACAATGCATCCTTCCCTCCCACTGCAGGCCATCCTAGAGACACGACAGAGTCCTCTGAACCCTTCTGAGTTATAATCACCTCCAGATGGAGCATTTAAGGCAAAAAAACCCCAACCAAATCCCGCAAAGCTCTGTAATACCATATACATTACGCAGCGTTTCTAGTCTGGCCCCTGAAGAAAGAGTTGGAGATGCCTAGCCCAAGGGCCATAACCACTCAGAATTTAATTTCATTAAACCATAAATTTACCAGTTCAGATTTACAGCCTCTCCAGTTGCACAGCCTGAGTTTGCTTCTGCTCCTGCTTACCCAGGTTTCCTAGTAGCACCCAGGAGTATTAGGCACCAAATCACAACCCACCCTGCCTAAAAACAAGCCCTGTGCAAACGGCAGGGTTGGTAATGGCCTGGTATTGCCTGATGCTGGGACTTGCCACTGCTCCTGGTGGGATTGATGTGCTCTGCCCGGGATGCAGTGTTACCTGTAAATAGAAGCCAGCGCTGTTTTGAGTGTGTCTTACTTGTGGCTTTAGGAGTTAGAGGTGGGAGCACAAAGGGCTCTGCATGGGAACCTAGGCAAGTTTAGGGAAAGAAATGCTACATCTCCCCGAGAGCTTTAACTCACACACCTGCGAGCCCACAAGCAGCTGATGCTCTAGAAAACCAAAACCCGTGAAACCTGCCCCTGCAAACCCCTTTCTCATTGTAAGAAGCCGAGTCGGGTGTGCAGAAGTTTTCAGCTATTCCAGGCTGGGGTTCCCAGCTGCCTTGCACGTCTGCCCCGACTGTGCCTCTGCTCCATCAGACCCCTCCATGTGCATGGCTGGGACGCTTTCCAGATGAGCAGCTCCCCAGTGCTGATTTTTAACTTCATGGCTCCATCTCTTGCCCCATTTCTCATGTACTGAAAAGCTTTAAAGTTGGGCATGACCCACAGCCTGTGGCGTGTGCCCAGGCTCTTTGAACCCCTTCCTTGCTTGCTGGATCTTTCATCCCTTTGCAGCACTCCAGGGCGTTCGGTACCTGCAGTGATTTAAAAAGCTCTTTCAGCAGGCCATGCTAAAGCTCTTCCCCCTCCCCCTAAGAAAAAGTGATTTGGGGAATATTATGGGAACTTGAGGACTTTCATAGCTCTTAATCCCACACACACTTTGGTGGTGGCAGAATAAAAATCAGTCCAGGAAATGATTAACATGTTTATTGTCCTGCTGTTCCCTGATGATACTAAGAATGTTTCCTCCGCTAAAAAATAACAATAAAACTTAATTACGGGGGTGACGGTGTTGAGAACTAAGTGTTTCAGAGCCGCTTTGCTTCTCAGCAAACTTCCAGGCTCAACTAATACCCAGAGAAAAGGCCAGTGGCGGTTTTCCAGGAAATATTTATAGTTTTTATAAAGCATGGCCATTCCGCTGTCCCTCCTGAGTCTCACTTTCACAAGGTCCATAAAACTCACCTCCCAACAAGCTCTTTGCAGGCTAGGCTGGTTTGGTCTGATACTTCCCCCCCCTCACATTTATAGACTGTTCGGACAACAATGCAGCTCTTTTCCTCTCCCCTAAGCCGCAGACCCACTTCCTAAAATTGGAAACTCAAACCCTTTTTAAGCAGTGCAGCTCACAAACACACACACAAGTATTTGCCAGTTCAAGGGGACAGGAATAAGACACCATCAGTGGTTTGTGACTTGGAAAAGCTCATTTGTTTTACTCGCTAAGGGCTAATTAAACACGCCATGAGCCTGTCCCGTCCTCTGTTGGCAGGGCTACGAGTCCCCATACTGGAGTCATTACAAGTTTAGGAAAAGCTATTTCCCAATACCTCTGGATTTTTTTTTTCTCCATCGGCATCTTTCCTCAGGAAGACGACAGCAGGAGTTTCGCCTGCTCTGCATCTCATCGGCTCCAGCGCGTCTGCAAACCGGCAAGGCCCCGTCCCCCGAAATTCAAATAGCATGGTTATATGGGGGGTTTACAACGGTCTTTGGGGGGTGATCACTGGCTCCAATTTCATTCTCCCCTTCATGCGAGGGTCACCAAGTGCTTAACAGCACGTAGACCTAGAAGGCCCAGGCACCTTGAGGTTATGCCAGAGGCTGCGGCCTTGCTGCTGCTGTCATCCATCCCCATCATCTACCTGCAAAATTATGACAGTGCTACGCACCCTCTGCTTTTGCCGCTCGGATCTTCTGCAGGTAACGGGGGATTTGGAGCAGCTCCAAGGTGATGCATGTTCAAAATGCACCAGGATCCGTCCTAAAAGACATCCGATACCTACTGCAACTATGCCAAGCATCAGCACGGCCAGCAGAGCCCCCGGGACGATGTCCATTCCCACTGGCTGGAGGCACATACGTAAAACCAAACTGCAACTCCACACACCCCTTTGCAACCGGCTGTGGGCACTTCCAGCTGGTGCCTGCAACACCCCAGGTTAGCTGGCAGACAAGCAGTGCTCCATGATTAAATTTGAGTGCGTGTTAGTGTCTCGTTGCTGCAGGTCCCCTCTGAGCTTTTTCTAGATAAAAGTTTCCGTATTTCCTCGGTGTTTGAAACAAAAATCATTAGGAAACAGCCGTGCAAATTATTTCCCTGATAAAGTTACTTCTGAAATGTCACAGGCTCAGCCCGTTTTCTCAGCTGCTTTCGGGCCCCCTGAAGTGCTTTGGTATCCAAAACAGTAAGCAGCCAAGATGAACTCCTTCACTTACCTTGTCTCACTCTAACACTATACATTGTTCCTGACATCTTCCACTTTAAAAGATGTCAGTGGAACTAAGCCCAAATTGCACAGACCACCTTTGGCATTTCACTGTAACAGGCGCAAGAGATGCTCCTATCCCATCCTGCTGACTTTGTGCTGACAAACACCTGCTCAAACCAAGATGCCTCCACTTTCAAGCATCCTTTTTCACAAAGGATCCCAGTGCTGGAGCAGTCTGCTTCACGTACAGAGTGGAAGAGAGATTGAAATTTTAAAATGTGATTCCGAAGTCTGAGAGACACAATCTAGATTTAATCCCTGAAACGTCAAAGACTCAGGAAACTGCAGAACGTCTGCAAAATGGACTCAGGAACTGCAGAACATCTTTCCTGACTTGGCTGATCTCTCTGTGATCACCACTTTAAACTCCCCTCTTACTTCATCTTTTCACTCTGCCATACCATCACAACCAGCAGCACATTAATTTACTAGTCTTAGTTCTCTTCCCTTTGTGTGCCTATGCAAGGAATGGTTCCCTTGTTGCCACTGTGTCCTTGCTACCATTAAACAGATTGCAATTTGGTTTGTACTTATGATGCCGCTCTTGCCAAACGCAAGTCTTCTGGTCTCTGAGCTGGCCACCCATCGCACTGACCTCAAATTTAGCCAAGCTCAAAGGCTAAGGACCAGGGTAGGGAGCAGAGAGCATGCAGGTAACTGGCCACGCCACCTTCCCCATTTTCCAGCTGCAACCTGAAGGGAGTACTGACAAAGACCTGAAATTATGTTGTTAATAGACTATGAACTGGATTTCCCATCATCTGGGGTTTGGACATCGAGCTGTAGTAGTTCTGCAGCTTACATCTGTGCTCACACAGGCACAGATTACATGTGAGGAGGCACTTTCTGAGACTGCCGTTATCCCCAACACAGCGACAGCCTGAAAGCGTACGCCAGCAGCGACTCAAACCCCCTCGCTTCATGCTAAGCCCAACATATGCTTTTGATTCTCATACCAAGGTGCTCTAGTACCAAATTGTGTAAGGGAGGCTGACACTTCATTCAGGGAGCAGGTCGTTTTGACCCAGTAGCACTAGAAACAGTGTGACTAATAGCAAAGTAGATAAGGCTTTGGACACAGGTCAGGGGGCTGTTTTGATGTCATTACGTGTTAGTACAAATATTTACAAACTTTACAACATGACAAATAGCAAAAGCATAGCCCTCAATTCAAGTAAAAAACAAAAAATTCTGCCATTTCAGGGGAAGACTTAACCTCATCATGAAAACGATTTCAAAAGTGTACTTAAACCATGCCAGTGTTCCAGGGCGAGCTGCAAGGATGGAAATGAAAGCAGTTTCCCTGCATTTGTCCTTAATTTATCAGCCTAGCTTAGTAGTGAACATGATAAATTACTTCTATAGTATCCAAATTGTATTACGGTGTTAAAAGATGCTTGAATTTGAACATAAAAACAGTGAGAAGCCTATGATTAACAGCCTCTTTTATTGATTTAACAGCATAACTGGCTACACCTACAAACCTAGCTTCGTGTTCCGTTCAGCTTTGGATTCCCCTAACAACGTTGCAGCCTTAGTTCAGGCTTACCCGTACTCACAGCAGTTCCATGTTACAGGGAAGTAACTGTGAGTTCACAGAATCACAGCACTGAATCCCAGGACCAGAGAAACTTCTGGCACCACAACACTTCAGAGGCAGGGTGTATTGACCTGTGGTTGCGAATTTGTCAATCTGGAATGAGTAAGCTCTGACGTCTTACAAGCCCACGCTGACCTGCTGAAGAAGGCTCATATCTTCCCTCAAATCACTGGCTTCATTTCAACACTTCCTGGGGGATGCCATTCTCCAGCATATCAGAACTAGTATAGGCCAAGTGTCAGTTTGGTTACCAATTCCTTTTCCTATCTAGAAGACGAATTGCTGGAGCTAAAAAGGTTTAGCAGTAGCCATTACTGTCAGTGGTAAACTTCTGTCCTAATGGACACCATTTTTAAGTTTAAACCAATAGCTTTCTGGGCAGCAACAGGACATTCTTCTTCCATGCTCTCTCTCTCACATGAAGTGGAGCCCTCCTGCACGAATTTGACACTTGATCCAAGCTGACTCCCTATGGGACCAGCTTGGTTGCCTTGTGCTTCATGCTCCGGGAATTAAACACTTGGAGAAACACACAAACAGCCACCTGAAATGACTTAATATATGGTGTCAACAGTTGAGCCTACTAAGCTGCAGACACAGTGTTGCCAGCTCCAGAGGAAGGATTCCTTCTTACCTTCTTCCAAGAAACTCCCTTACAGGCTCACTACAGTCTGTGCAGCACGCGGACACAGGATGCCTTGTGTGCTGTGCTCTGCCTTCCCCAGGCAGACTGAGCCCTGCAGCGCTTTGCGCAGCCAAAACCAGCAGTAACAAACACAAGTACGGACAAAGCAAGGACACCCTCCCACCTCCAGCCAACCCACTCCCCCAAATCTAACCAAGCAATACAGGGATGAGTCTGCTTAATTCTTCCCCAATTTCCCTGTACTTGGGCTCTGAGCTCTGGCAGGAAGGGTGATTAAAAAGGCACCAGCTCAGGTGTGTGTGTACCAGACAGCACAGCACACTCAGGTAAGGGCTCCCCCAGAATCTACCTAGTCTAAAGGGTTCCCCACTAAACCCAAACCCGCTGCATCAGAGGCAGCTTCTCAGAGATCCTGCTCTCGTTATCCGGTTGTCAGAGATCACCTATTCTCTAGGCTTAGTTCAGTAATGCCTCAGGCAGCAGAAAGCTGACAGGGACCTGAGGTAAATGACCAAACATAATCACTTTGTACTTAAAAAACCAAAACGGATTAAAGACACGAAATATGTTATTTCTTAAACTTGAGTTTCTCAAGAGCAAGTCCATTGCTTTGCCAGAAAAGGCTACATTACAATCAAAACCTTCATGTCAAGACATTGAGTAGAAGTATTACAGAACCGAACTCCTGCATCTGGCGCTCACCCTAACTTCTCCATGAACAGACTTTCTCCTTTCAGCACTAAACTCCCCGTTTAAAAACAGTTCCACAGTTGTAGTGTAAAACACATAATTAGGAAAAATATAGATGTACTGTCTTACTTCCTTAAGACAATTTTATTCCAGTACTTCTTCCCCCTGGACAGAGGAAGCTATTGTAACTGAGCACACAACAGCTCTTTCATAATAGAAAAAGTTACCAGCATGCACATAAGTTGCAGGGAGAACAGGGGCTCCATACAATGTCCGGAGCCTGTTAAGGAACACATAGCCTTTATACGCTGTGGATTAAAGAGCACAACCATCTGGTCAGCTTTCAGGCTCAATGAGCCAATGTGATCCCGCCTGCCAATTTGCACGGCTGGGAAGGAAAAAAAAAAAAAAGAGTCCCATTATGTATCTGTCTCAGTAATGTCTGATGTTATGGTTTTAGAAACACTCTCCTGTTCTGGGATTATTTCAAGTTCTATACTTTAACAATACACCTCTTTCTGCAGGTACAACTGGCAACGCTATGTGCTATATAAATACTTTCCTGGCTGTGTGATGTAAACTGAAGATTTAAAGGATAATGGCACTAAACTGACACTTTTTACATTGTTTTTAATTCCTTCTTCCAACTTTTTTTTTTTTTTACAAGATTCACTATCGCAGAAGCCAAAAGGTGAAGGATTAAATGAAGTCTTCACATAAAAGCTCTAAGGATTGATATTTAATGAACTGTGAGATGTAAATCAATGCACAACAGCACAGTTTAAGCTTAAAATACTAGGATAACATTTATATTAAAAATAATTCACCTACAGATAATACAGTCTAGTGTTTATTGTATGTTATGGAAGGTACACTTGAATTTCAAAAATTTAAAACATATAAAAAGTGGTTAAGGGCTAACATTTTATCAACATGTGATAAATGTGTAAGAATGTTTATTATACAGCAGGGTACAATGGTAGTGTTAATGCCAACAGGGCACCACAGAAGTTAGTTTAAAAAAAATTTCCACTATGCTTTATACAAACAACACCACTTGCTGTTGTTTAAGAGTATTGGGAGAGGATCGCTGTCGGAAGGATAAGCAGTCCTATAACATTGGTTTTTTTAATGTTAGATAGTGTCAGAGTACGTAGATTGGTGAATGTTTCAAAATAAAACTAGAAATGCTGTAATTACTTCACAGAAATGCACATCCAATATTTGTTTTCAATAAGAACAATAGGTACAAGATTATAACTCTCCCTATATGAAATAATTTACACACAGATGAAAGCTACACTATCTAAAATAATCACTAAATACATTTTTCTTCTGGGAAATAAACAAGCAATTTTTGTTTTGCATGATCAATATCAAAAACATATAGCTGAAGTAGTATCATTTAAACATAACTGAGGCTCTAAAGTAAAAAATAAAATTTAAAAAAAGGAAGAAATGAGAGAAAAATATTTTTTCCATGAATGTGCAACCTAAAATCAACCAAGCTTATATTGTAGTACAACCATATTAAGAAACCACTGATCAGAAATACAACTTTATGGAAAAAGTTTATAATCCACAAAACTGTTCATCAGGCCATGAAGTAAAATAGCTCCACAGTTTACAGATAAAACTGAGGCCACATAGATGCGTGCTATGTCTTATCTCCAGTAAGTAGATACTTAGGCAGAGGATGTGACACTTTGTTTGTAGACAGCATGGTACGCATTTCTCAGCAAGACATAAGGGAAGCAAGACTCCAAAAGATCCATTGTCAGGAACGGAGACTCCTGCACAATCTGAAAAACACCAGAAACACCAGGTTTTGCAGAACACCTACTACGGCCCGCAGAGCTAATCTGTTCCACGGAGGTACTTCTGGTCTGCACCACCATGACATATTTTGTAACAAAAAGAAGTAACATGAAGTTTAAATGCTGGGGAGAAGCACTCTGGTATGAACTCACTGCTTCTCAAAGCCAGGCATTTAGCTTTCCCTACAAACAGCCACTCCCAAGAGATATGTAACACTAAAGGAAAACCTCTGAGCAGAGGGCATTCCCCCCTACACACTCTGAACTGCACTTCTCTAACGTGAAATTTCATTTTAATATGGCATGTACTGCACTATCAACAGATGAGATCTGAACAATGTGACACAATGTTCTGCAACAAAGGGCAATGGTGAAAAAAGTGCGTATAAATGAAAAGAATTTATTTCTGGCATTAGAACTGATGAGCCACCACACATAAGGTGACACCCAAGATCCCCCTGAGTGATGCAAGGTGGAGCTTATTCCCTAAGTTAGTAGCACGTGAGATAGATGAAAACTTACCATGTCTAGTAGTAAGTAAACAGATTCTCTGTTCCTTGTAGTAGTTTTGTCCGTCTCCTGCCCGATCTTCAGTAGACTAGACGATGCAAGCTACAGGAAAACGAGTATTTGAAAGCAGTAAGTAAAGCAAAGCATCGATTGGCTTGTGCTGTTCTGCTGTGCACACACACAAAACCCTGCTGAAGGAGTCAGACACTGCGGTGCACTACAGAGCTAAGTACGGAATCCTGAACACATGAACCATTGCTGGGCTTTGGTCTCAGTGAGCCACTGTTGTTTCTTTCTAGCAGTATGCACTGCTTCCCCACACTAAATAAATTAATTTATTGCAAAGAACTTTTGGTTGCAGTCGTCAGTTGGCCATTATAAAGTCTACTGAAATTCGTGACAGAACTTCCATGGGATCAAGGTCTCACTTCGCTTGCACCCTCACACCAAGCAATGGCATCTGCCTAAAGCACACGTTTACTGGTAAGGGACTTTAACTTCAAATGTTAACTTTAATATCCAAACCAAGATTCCTCTTGAACAAATTCTGTCATTAATCCATTTGCATTATGAAGTGAATGCGCATAAACTTCAAAGTAACTTTTGCACGTACTCAGTATTAAATAACCCAGTAAGGTTTTTTTCCTGTATTTAACTCTGTCAGGAAAGTAGATCCCCAGCAATACTTTTTCTTCTTAAGAAATGTTTTTCTTTCGGGCTAACAGCAAGTGATACATAAAAGGTGTTCGAAAAGAAAGATTAACAAAACGTCTGAGCCATCAAGTCATGGTCTGGGCAGTAAAAGCAGTGGTCTGAAACCAGTTCGTAAACACTGGAAGAACGCAAACCTCATACCGAAAGTGTTTTTATCACATGAAGCCACACTGGCTTCCTTCACTTGTCAAGCGCACGCAACTTGACACAACCATTTCTCTTTCATCTTTTACAGCCAGCAGTTGCATTAGACAAGGTCAATGACCAAAGGGGTTTTTTTTCTGTTTTACAAAATGCGATGAACTTCCAGAAGTGAAGGATCCTTTTAAGGAAGAAAAAAAAAAAAAACCCCCAAAAAGAAGAAAAAAATGTTCCTGCGGGCTTCCAGTTACGGAAAGTTCCTATTATCCCACTCCCATACATGTCTAAGATACCTAAAATAAGTCAGGACGGGAGGGAAGATATTTTTTTATATTTCAAGGGCAAAGAGCAAAAATTATCACTCAAAACCAGTATTAATTTTTAGAAATTTAAGTAAAAATGCCACTTGAACCTTTAAACTTCCCTTCAAATACTGGCTAGTTAAAAGCCACTTTAAAAATTCTATTTCTGCTTGAGCTGCACACCAAGATGTATTTAAAATGCATCACCACCCCCTAAGGGCTTTAGATTTTTTTTCCCTAAGCATCACTAAGGATTTCAGCAGCTTTGATCTTCAACCTACTCTGAAGCATAAAAATTCCTCTTCCCAAATATTCCTTCAACACAGTGCTATCAGACAGTTGCTGCTTAAGAAGGGCAGGCATGTCAAAAGGCATAACTCAAAAGCCACTCTGGAGTTACCTTCTTTGAAAAGATAAACTGAAGAGTCCAACGTTATCGCGGGAGAAGCCTGCTAGACAGAGCCCTGACTTTATATGCATTGCACATTTATTTTTCCAGTCAGGGGTATGTGCTAAAATACTAAGGATTATACTGGGGGGGGGTGAAGGGAAGACATTTGTACTGATGTACTAGCTACTTTCCAACACCATGTGCAGCTGACTAGTGCTAAAGGACTACTCTTAATCTACATATAGACTCGTATTAACAATCAGATTTTCTCTGTTGCCCACCAAACTCAGAGTTACATGAAATCAACTGCATTGCGTCCCAAATTAATACTGCACTTTCTACCTGAATTTGAAAATATTTCCTGAAGTCAACCAGAATTTTTCTTGTCAAGACATGAATTTTAACCTATTTCTAGAAAGTAACTTCCCCACACCCAAATTTCTCCTAATCAAAATCAACACCACGTTATACAGTAACTTCAGTTCCTCTGCAATCTATAACAACAGGAAAACACTTAAGTAACATCACAAGCATTATAAAGCAATATTGCTATTGGAATAAACATTGGTTCATCAATACTCATCCATACTGCTCTGAATCTTTATAGCATGCCCCAGTGAGTAAGATTACTCTGGCTGGTGGTCACTGTAAAGGTATCTCTTGCAATAACATACACATTGGTTATTTCATGGCGGCACTGTGGAAGATTAAGGGGCATCAGGGGGTGAGAGTTCCCCTCTTTTTAGAGATGCTAGCTCTAGAAATGAAGTTATACTTACGGCCAGAAATTCTTTAAGACGGTCTTCAATGCTTCCCTTGTGGATGGTAAACAAAGCTGCAGCAATCTGGTTGATAGCTTTTGCCAAGCAGTGAATGTTGTTGCAATGCCCTTGAATAAAAACACACAAAGTACCTCAGCATCATCTCTGAAAATGACAGGATTCTTTGGAAAACATCACCGAAGAGCAGAGAGACCTGTCGTAATACAAGATAAACTTCTAGCATGTCACATAAGAGGAGCAAAGCTCTCTTTCACACTGAGCTGAGTATCAGCAAAGCCACCACAAGTACAGATCTCCCTTCTGAACACTGTAACAGGCACAACAACCTGAGAAAGATCCTGGCAACTTTTAGAAATAAAGAGAATATACTGGAGGTCTATTTGGTTTCTACAAGACTTGAGCATATTCCCACTTGACGAGGCTAAAGAGACACATGCAAGCAGGACTTTTTCAAACTATCTGCCTGGTCTTCTGCCCTCTGGACAAGTCATCATGCCCAGACAACATCCACCCAAGGGATCTACTCAAGAACAAAAGTGTCAAATTGCTAACTGCTGTACATTATACCATGCCTAAAGTTCACCTGGGAGGTGATTAAATGACACCAATTTTCCAAGAGAGCAGAAGTAGTGCTCCTCAGTAAGCCTGACCTCTCTTCTGAGCAAATTAAGTCAAATCTAACACTTTAAACCAAAACTAATAGACACCTGGGTAAATATCCTGGGACAGTGCTAGCATATAAAAAGGAGGCAGTCTTTGAAAGCACTGGCAAACATTCCAACATGCAAACGCTAAGGATTCTTAACTATTCTTTTTGATCATTGCCAAGCACTGAGCTCATTTCTTCAGTCATTTATCACAACTTTGAGATCTTGCCTGAAGAGCAAGGTCAGCGACACCCCATCACTTCACAGGAGAAATTATTTTCTTCCCAGTGTATCACTATTCTTACTTAAAATTAATTTCACCTGTCATTTTATTGCCCCATTTATTCAGTGCCACAACATCTACCTGCAGCACTTCACTCCTCTAATACCCTCAATAACTTGGCACAATGTGAACATTTTCTCACCTCACTCTTTGCTTCCCCACCCAGAGGATCTATGAATATGCTGACTAGTAGGTCCCAGCAAAGGTCCCCGTGGATCTCCACTAGCAGGACCCCAGAGTTGATACCCCAACTCCTGCTTTTAAGTAGATACTGCTGCATGAATGTGCTAGTCCAAAAAAAAGAATAGGTCACCACTTTCCTTGAAGATCAGTCAAGAACAGCTCTCCTGCTTAATTCTGCTGATTTAAGTTTATATTTGTTTCTGAAGTGACTTCACTTTTGTCTCAGACAGTAGAGAAAGCATGAGCAAGGGACTTGGGCTGAGGAACTGTTGCCGTCCAACCTGTTTAGAAAACGCTATGTGTCTTACAGACTAGTCTTGTATTCTAGCCTTTGGACAAGAAATGAGTCCTTTTGCCTGATATCTGACTAGCAGCTCAGATTTCTCACTGGGAACAAAAGTACCAGGCTGTTAGAGTCTGAGCCTTTATCTGGAGCTAGTGGAAGAAATTGGCTTGATCTTGAAGCAGGCAGAGAGAACGCAGACACTGCTAAAGCCGTCCAAGAACTGTCTGTATTTGTGAGGTATTACTTGCCAGATTACAAAACTGAAACTCCAAATCTGTGACTTGTTGATGGATAAATTCAGGATTTACTTCATCAAAACCCAGCATTTATTAAGTTCTCACTCTGGAAATAGCATCTATATTAAGTGTTTAAAGCCAGGTGTTCTGCAACAAGGGCAAGACACAAGTAATATTATGCAAGGACTGACAAGGTCTATATTCTGTTTGTTGAGTTATTTTTGTAGAGTGAACATATTTTACGTATTCCTTTTGCCAGGCTCTTTTCCTCTCAATAAAAAAGAGCCCACTCAGTAAAGAGTTACATAATACAGAGGCCACATCTCATAAAATCCGTAGCAATTCCTAATACGGGATTAATTTGAGTTCTAGATGTAACTTCTCTTCAGGCCCAGTTTTAATGAGACTAACTGTACTTTTAGAACCCATTCTGAAACAAGGCTTCACCTGACTTCGTGTTAAGAGTTACTGAATGTAAATGAATTCACAATGGAATATCAAAGCTACAGAATAGGCAGAAGATAAGAATTATCTATTGCTTCAGCCTGCTAAGATTGTAAGGGCTACATGGGGGATCTTGGAAGAGAAGAGAGTCTGAGGAAGGCAAACCTGCATGTGCTTTTAATGTGCTGGAGAACCTCTAGCTAGCCTGACTCATGTTCTTAGAGAGAAGCTTGCAGAGAGATGAATGTGAAAATATAACAACCGTTAAAAATTTTTTAGTTCTGTTTCCTTGTCAAGTTGTGTAAATTTTGAGACTCTACAGTAAAAAAGATGCTTTCAAAGGAGAAAGCACTTTATGGTACATAAAGTTTTTCTTTTACAAAATATAACCAAATAGTATTTAAGAGATGCACTCCTAAACACATGTAAGCAAGTTCATTTGGTCTCAGTTAAAGAGAAGGAACCTGGCTGACCTTGAATGAGCAAGCTCCTACCCGTGCCCCTCACCAACCACACTGGATGTTCCTTGCTCTTGCTTATACTCTCAGTCAGCCATCATGGCTTTGAAAGAGCTCGCAAAGAGCCACAGAAATACTATTAGAGTCCAGTTGACATATAACACCTCTCCAGGTTACAGATTGTTCCCCTTATTCATCAGAACAAGCTGTTACTTTTAAAATTTTTAACTTTTCGAATCAATGTTCAAGTTCTACTCATTGCAGCAGAGATTTATCCTTTTTTTCACATTTTGCAAAAGGTTACACTATCTGTTTAGAATGCACCTCGAGTTAACAAATCCCTAATCTCTCAAAACTGAAGAAAACGTTAATTAACCCAATTTAAAACAACAATCTGCATACTGCACTAGGTAGTACAGAAGGCTTTCAGAATTTTTGGTTTTTTTTCCCAGTACTTTAAGTTTTGGTTAGTGTAGACATTCTTTGTGAGTTAAATTTTGATCAGATTTAAAATAATGCAACTTTAAGAAAAAACGCCACACCAAAACCCCAGTGTACCCAGTAAGTGGACCAGTAAATAGGGGCATAATACACATGGTCTTTTATGCGAGCCATGCTACGCATCACAAAGGAAATAGCTTGAACAGCTGAAAGGTGACTTTCATGTGTGTTGGAAGGATTTTGCCACTTTGTTGGATTTTTTTTTAATTTAATTTTGTCTGAAAGAGAACTTTTCTTTGTGGGTTACATGCAAAGAATAATTTCCTTGAGGCAAAGATTTTTTTTTTTTTAAATAAGAAAGTTCAGCTACTGCATAGGATATAATTCTGACCACAGCTAACACCTTCCAGATTCTGATTTCCAAAATTTTATGCTTAGTAATACGAACAGCATGTTAAATATAGAAAAGACACCTTGTACGAGTGGCCCAAAGCCAACAGAAAGATTACTAAAACATCCATACTATTACATAAGAAGTTTATGGCTAATTAATGTAAATGTATGCTCTAGCAATTGTAGATACTAAGATGAGATTGCCCCCTACAGCATCTGAACTACTCTTAAAATCACAGGTAGAAGACTCGTGTTTCACGTAAAGTTATCATCTCAAAGAAGAGTTAAGTAAATGCTTTTCAAGCGACTTTCAGAAGAGCTTTCCTCAATTAAGACCAACTGACTTTTAAATTTGTCAACTAAAAAATGTAATTAAATATATAAAGTGAAAGTATTCAGGAAATTACCAGGACTATTAGGAAGAAAGCATCCAAAGCAAGTATTTTGCTGACTGTACATTACCTTCAATGGCGGGGCTATACTGAGACATCACATTACTAGCCAAAGTCGGCAAGGAGACTGCCACGAAGACCATGAGAAGGCAAGCAATTTTATATTCTTCCTCTGGACTAATGTTTTCTACAGAAAAAAAAAAAACCAAGAGAAAACAAAACAATAAACCCAAAGTTCTTTAGTAGAAGTCATCCTAAAGTATTTCCTTTCAACTGCAAGAAGTTTAGATTATAATATGTTTGACCAAATTGTGTTACACTGGTAACAGCGCTGTCAAAGCCATGCAGTGCATTATTCAGCTGGAACTTGAGCTCCTTATGCCTACTTAACACGGCACAGATTTGTTACAGACCTACACAACAGATCTGATCAATCCCTAGTCCTTCACAACAGACTCCTATTTTCATTGTCCCTAAATTCCAGCAGCTTTCACCATTCGCTACCAAATTCTACACCTAGTTATACTTTTCTGGAACAAAAAATAATTCATATGTGGTTGAAAAGATTCTCAAGCTAACACATCAGTTGGCATCAGGCACAAGGGTTCTTATGCAATTTGTGAAGTTCACTGAAGGAACAGAAGTTATAAAGTCTCCTAGCATTTTAAAGATTTCCATACACCTAGGTGCATTTTTTCCCCCCTCCATTCTTTTTTTCCCTTTACACTTATATTTTAAGTTGTAACTTCTTACCTGACTTTTGGGAAGACAGTGCTACGACCAAAGCAGGATCAATCTCACAAGGCAATCCAGCAGCTGATGATAGTTCATATACATTCATTGCCACCTGAGGATGAGAAGACAATTACAAGACTAAAAAGACAACACTGGATGCTTTTTGGGTAGACGTGATGAAGCACATTTTTGCTGTCATGTTTAAATTGTTCATATTAGAGCCTGATGCACTAAGGAATTTCAGAGACTTGGCTAGAACAAGATAAAGAATTTATTTCTAACCCCCACTGAACAGCTGGGTGAGTACTTGGTGTGCTACATTATCATTTCTTTTTGTCAAGCCAACCAGAGCTTGTCTGCTTTCCTACATTACCTCCAAGGCAAACATCCTGGCTGCAAATTAGCAGTTTCTACATCTTTCTTTATCGTTCAAAAGAAACTAACAGATTTTCTCTACCAGCTCTGAAGTATGGGCTAACACCTGCAAATACAGCACTTTCAGACACCAGCCAGAGGTCATGATCTGGTGAATTAAGAGTAAGGCAGAAATCTTACAACAGTCAAATTTGATACAGATTCAGTGTCCAGTGATTACCAGTGCCAAGAATTCAACTGTAACAAGTGGAGGGACTATAAACATCCTACAAAAATTTTCCAGGCTGTATTTTTTATTGCCCTTAAAGGTTCTTCTCTCTTTGTGCAGTGTGCTTTTCGGATAAAGTATCTGATGCTGTAGCTCAGAGGGATCTCTGCAAAAGCAGGTTCATGCCAAATACACAGGGCTACGGGAGATGCTAGCAATGCTCCTTCCTGCCATTAACAACTGACAAGTTTTACACTTTGCCTACAGTTCTCATGCATAGTTGGTCGGCTGCACACAGGGGGTATTGTGCAGTTTATCCTTATCTGTGTGCTCCAGACTGGCTACCAGAGGGCAAGTTCTGATACGGAAAGTATAGCTGTGTTTGCACAGTGCTATGCTGTCAGCAGGATGTATGATACTAGCTTCAGTACAGTCCTGCGTTCAAAGAATTACAGAGCATCTGGATGGGAGCTGGTTCCCAACAAACTGGTTGCGGCACAACAGTGGAACAACGCAAGCCTGCTTCTAAAAGCCTGTGTAGACATCCCAAGAAGTTAATGTTAAAAAAGCAACCAACCAACAAACAGACAAAAGGAGAACAAATCTCCATCTTGCTTTTCGTTCCAAACCTGAAGTTTCAGGGATACAAAAATAAAAGTGACATTTCATAACAAGTATTTATTTCACAGCTTTAAAGCTGTTCATGCTTTAATTCAGTATACTTCAAATTCACTATCGAGGAAATGACTATGAAGTTATACCCTAAATTATGCCCAGTTGGACAACTGTCCCAAACCATTGTACAAAGGATTGTACAATGTCTCGACAAGCCTTCATTTAAGAAAAACAACTCTGCCTTATTGTCCCTCTCCTGGTTTTGGCTAAGATAGAATTAACTCTCTTTCTTGTAGCAGGTATAGCACTGTGGTTTGGATTTAGGATGAGAATAATATCGATAACAGATGGTGTTAGTTGTTGCTGGGTAGCTGCAGTGCCTACACTATGCCGAGGACGTTCCAGCTCCTCACACCCAGGGAGCTGGAACACCACAGGGATATTCCCTGCTATAGAGCATCACACTCTGTATGTACCTGGGGAAGCCAGGTGGGAGTCAGGATCGCTGCTCAGAGACAGACTGTGCATTGTGCTTTTTCACATGTGGTGACCAACTGCATTTGTGCATCTATTGTTTTATGTATCTTACACACACATACATATAAATAGTTACTGCATATATATGGTATTATTATTATTTATTTTCTTCCTTTGTTATCCTATTAAAGCATCTGGGGTGAGCAGGCGTCTGTTTGGTGCTCTGTTCCTGGCTGGGGTTAAACCACCACAGTCCCCAGAGAAGTCTCTCTTGCCTACAACTGCACTGATGGCTGTGACAGGGCCAAGAGAAAGCTCAGACAAGAAGCTGCTGATTGTCCACAGGGCTTAATCATTAGCAGACTCACAACACAGCTTGGCCCTTCCAAGACGCTGTTTTCAAGACAAAGCTCTGGCAGAGCTGCAGGGTAGCACGTGCCAGAGTTCCCAATATTCCCAATAGGAACTATGGACAAGACTACACACGTTTGGCTCCTCCTCTGTGCAGCCCTCAAGCATTAGCCACGCTAGCTATACAGTCTAAAACAAGTCTCCACGGCATCAGGCCACAGCAGAAGACGTGACACCTACAGTTGGTACTGTGCACACACCAGCACATTGGCCTGTACTGCAGCACTTGGTATTTATTTCAGACCCTGTGAACCAGGAAAGGCACACACAAACCAGATACGTTTCACAATCACAGCACAACTACAGCAGGCCACAGCCAAGTATTAGGCTAAGCAGAAGCAACAAGGTGATGCTGCATGGCATAAACCAGAGAACAGCCCTCAGCATGGTTTTATTTAGTAACAGATAGCTTTGGGTTTTTGCCCTTAAATTACTCCAATGGTTACATATTACTCCAGTGATTTCCAGATTTTCCTCCTATCTGCTGAGTTTAAGGATGTCTTTAGAGATCCACTGAGAGGTTTTAAATGATCTCTTATCATTGGCTTAAAAAAATCAATGGCAAAACACTCTTTTCAGTGGTTACTGTTGTGGTCTTTATCCTACCCTATTTTTCAACACCCCTTTGATACCAAAGGCTGTAAGATGCCTTCTGAAAACATCAGGCAAAGCAAGTGGTGAACTTCGTCTCTTCTGCGCTCTGATTCTTCAAGTGCAACAATGGAACATGATGCCTTGGTGATCAATTATCTTCCCTGTAACTACTGCTAAGAATTTCAGAAAGCCTTTTCCTGAGAAGCGCAAAGGCAACACACGTAATTTTAACGTAATTTTTAACATGAGCCCGTATCTTTAAGTTAATTTTCTATAACATTTCCACAGAATTCCTCTATTGTGGTTATTAATTTCACTGTTTTCTGGGACATCAAATATTCATGTCTGGTTTCTCAGCATCACAAATTTCACAGAGAATGTGATTATAGTTTGGAGTGAAACAGCTGTATGTATGAAGTATCAGAAACTTACACTCTTCTTACAACCTCTGACACATTTTCAAACTGCTAAACTCTGTCTTCTGAAATCATGAGGTGCAGCAGAACAGGCTCTGAATTGTTCTAGTACTTCTAAAAAGGGGAAGGATGTTTTCACGTATCGAATCTTCATACACAACAGAACTTAAATTTCCTTCCTCAAGAATAAAAGGCAACATATAAAGTTCAAGTTTAGGAATAACAATGTATATTCCAGCCCTCAAAACCCACACTTTGCTCAAGGGCAGATTAATAAAAATTGTTTCTGTAGAAGCGAATCAAGAATTGTGCAATATATATCCCACTACAGAGTTTCTGGAAATCAAACTGCCACAATACCACTTGCCAACCTTCATGGGCCCCCAGCTGCAGTAAGATCTCAAGAACCAGCTAGGCTGCAGCTACTGAGCATACGTGTCCAGAAGCCACATGATGTACCAACAAGGGGGTTTGGATGGAAGCATACTACCATAGAGAAACAAGGCCCTTCAGTTAAGCTGATAACCTTTTTCCAAGCATTTCAGACAGCGGGTTCATAAGATTTCTCAATTTAAGGTCAAATTCAGCCTCGCAGCTATTACATGCATAGAGTTCCAACAGCATACACACAGTCATTAAAACATTTAGTTCTACCAGTTACACTTCTCACACTATAAAGCAGCTTGGTATTCTTTCCTTTATCACTTATTCATGTTTTAAAACTCAATAAAACATCAGGAGGTTGCAGATGCCACAACTACTTAGCTCTTTAGAAAAAAAAAACCCAAACCACAGTGTTCTTTGTTTCTGGATTTTGCACATTGAGCATGAAAACCTTGCCCTTCGCATATTTTCAGTAAAGTCCAAAAATGACTGCATCACCCTCTGGGCCAAACATTACCTTCATGTCAGTCTCTCTTGGAATGTGATCTTTAAAGTCCTCGATGGAACTTACAAGGAAAGGAATGTGGTAGGATAAGACCTAAGGGACACAAACACACACAAAATGAGAAAAAAATGCTTCCCATGTTAATGATAAATTAGACACTACCATTTGCTTTACTGGACTTATAAATGAGTTTTTATGAATTTGTTCACAGATTTAGGACTTTAGAACCTAATAAACTCAAAATCAAGCTGTTTGCAAAGTGAAATGAAAGTATTTAAAATGTGCTAAACACAGAAAACACTGAGTTACGCTCAAAATAAAACCTGTAAGTTTTAATGTAACATCTCTCTGAACAGTACTCAAGAAAAGCAGATACTCCCTAACTTGAAGTTCAAAGTTCAGTTATGACTGAGTATTGCCACTTTACTCATATCAGCCTTTGAAGAGGTAGCATTTCTAAATAGTGACATTTAAAATCATTCCATTAAACTAACACAATGAAAATTATTTGGAAGAAATTCAGTTATTTCTTACATCTCTCAGTGCTTCCTGGGCCAAAGACCGAAAAGACAAGATAACACCAATAATCGTCATTCTCTTCAAAACGCTGTCAACAGCTGAAAAGAAAGAGAGAACAGCAATAATGACCAAGAAGCTGTTTCTATTTACAGGCTCAAGAAGAGAAAGAGAACTTTTAAAAAAATACTGAAAAACAAGGTACCAAAACAATGGCATTCCTTAAAAAAGCCAAGGTAAACAGGGTGTAAGCATGTTTTCATATCTAAGCTGACACTAGGATTTTCAGTAGAAGCAGCATCCTGTTAACCATTTCAGGGAATCAGCTGGCAATACTAGATGCTAATACTAGCACTTTTTTTCCCTTAAGACCAAAAAAATCTCTCTCTGTAATTATTGTTTTTGTTAATCACAAACCCTTACGCTGGTTACATTTAAAAATCCTTCCAAAGAATGCAGTAATTTACACCGTGATAGAATCCAGTCAGAAGCATGTGCCCAAAAAGCCTGTGTCTTCTATTCTATGGCTGCACGCATGGTTTGTAGATTATTGTTGTTATTCCTATGTGTTATCACCCCTGGAGAGGTTTAGAAGCTCATCCCTACTACAGCGCCCGTCCACTCAACACTGAAACCTCCTTCTGTCTGCACACAAGACAACTGGGCAATGTTGAAAAGATGCATCAGTTTGTATGAGCTCACATGTATTTTGCTACTTCTATACAGTTTATATATAAAGAAATTGACTTTTCCTGTTTCTTTACAAAGACAAAGTTAAAACCCAATTCTGTATCTTTAGTAGGACCTTGCTAGTTACCCACATGATAATCTTTTAAAGAGCGCTGCCATCTGGTCTGGCTTGTCGAAGCTGGTCCTCATTTGCGTTAGAACTTCAACGTTCTCCACCACAAGTTTCTAAATAAAGGCAAGGGTTCAGGTCAGCTATAGATTTCAGTATGTTAACAAGATAAATGCGTGGTTTAGGGTATTTCAGTCTGGCAGAGAGGCAATTAAACTCATGGAAGACAGATGTACCCACTGTGTTCTCAATGGGACTACAGTATCAGTATTATTGTCAGGCCGTACTCTAGCCAAAAGCAAGTTCCAAGTCAGAAAGCAGTGGATTAAATACCCCTTGGAACACAGTTTTTATATGGAACATGATTTTTACATTCAGCAATGTGTACAACTTCTTAAAACAAGAGAATGGAACCCAGTAAAACCAAATAGCTCTTCCCGGTATTTAAATTTTTATGAGTAAAGTGTACATATATAAAGACAGATTCACAAAGTAATCCCTTCCTTTGGGATGCTCCTTTCACTAGTCATGCTGTAAGGATCAGAAATTTAAAAGTGGTGAAATGGAACAAAGAGTCTGAGAGTCAGACTGTTAAACCTTGGTGCAGTTCATTTGAAGCTTTCTTCCATTACAGTATAAAACAAAACCGAAAGACATTCACTACAGTCCAAACACCTCAGCCTGAAACAGTTAAACTCAAGTTCCATATTTTTCATGTCAGTTTGACCAAAAGAAAAGAAAATGTGTCTGTTTCTAATTTGTAACAGCTCTCATACATGCAACTTGTAACATTAGAGTAAATGTAATAACTTCCCTACAATCATTCTCCAACTATGTATCAGATGTAAATCATACAGATTGCATAATCACCTCTATAAATGTCAGATTCTAAAAGGGTTTCTTGCTAGCTGAAGAACTTATGCTGTGCCAAGTAGTATTTTTAAAATCTTTTCAATCAAGGAATAGGTACTTTGCCCTTACAAAAAAAAAATACTCCTGCAGTTTGAGTGCAAAGTACTCTACTTCAGAAATCTATTTCAGTTTATGTCTCTTTAGGTAGAGGACAACCAGTAGCTAAGAAAATTTACATTATCTCATACGCTGCTGAAAATGAAATGAAGAAAGTGTTTCTCTTCTTTTAAAGGTGACTTTCTTCATTGCTTTGTATACCAAACAATGTCAAGGCAGAAAGGAACTGAAAGATGGAGGAAAAAAACAAGCCATTCTGGATTGGGGGTGGTCTTCCAAAGCAGTTATTAATAGTTTCATTTTTCAAGTCAATGCATTCCAATCCACCTTAATTACTAGGCAGCACAAACAAAAGCAGCAAGGGGGCAGGGAACAGGAAGAACTACAAGTCAAGCACATGGGTCCTTATAAGCCTGGAATGTAATTTAAGACACAGCATATAAAATCTAAGGGACATACCTGCAGGAATCTACTGCTAAAGATCAGAGAAAATTTGACCTTGGATAGTCCTGATCTAGTTTTTATTTTGCTTCACCCCACACTGAGAACAGGGTAAAACTTAGCAACTGACAAGGAGGGAAATGAAAATTTCAGAGTAAATATCTCTGTGACCACAGGAGGAGAAAAAAACTCAGCACAAACTATAATGCTGCTATGAAATGAATGGTGGTCAGTGTTTACGCACATCTCCTAGTCAAATATCCTGCACAAAACAGATCTGCCCAACAGTTTAGACCTCTCACATCCAATTACATTGTGTCATGGTTCTGCTATTCCCATAACTTCAAGTCTATCCATAATCCACCCAGTCTTCCCACTTCCATTCTTCTTCTCTTCAGTGAGAAGCAAGGATAGAAATAAGCTATACAAGATGTAGCTCACACACAGACACACGAGATGTACTTCCATGCTGAAAGCCAAAGCCAGACTAGTTTGCACTGAAATTGAGATGGGCGATTTTCAACCAACTGATGTATCAGAACTTGGCAGATGTGTGACATTTTCATTTAAATCCCTCAAAGCTCTCCAGAATGCAAGACTGAAGGCTATAACCCACGCACATTGTTACTGAGTCAAGCTTTCAGCTTTATAAAAAAATAACCAACGTATTAGTTTAAGGTTTAAAAGGCACAAGCTGGAATACAGTTCAAATAGTTACTTAAGTGAGGCAAACTTCCCCTCCTCGCCCCAGTCTTAAACTTCAGATATAAAACCAACACCTGGTCCCACTGCGGGAAGCAAAGCAAGCATGTTGAACCCTATGCTTAATAAATTCCCCATTCTATTCCTCTTGTTGCTTCCTTCCCCCAAACACAGATGTTTCTCAGCATTCTCTTGCTATGCCAAGTGCATCTCAGCCAAAGAGACGAACATTTTATTACTTTCTTTTTTTCTTCCAAATATGTGGTCATGTGCATGTGGTTCTACATTATGTTCTGCTTATCCTTAGCAGTATCAGCAAACAACAAAACTCAGAGATAACTTACAGTTGCTTTGTAAAAGAAATACAGAGTTACAATATCAGCAGTGCTGTTTTTGAGAAAGTAAGACAGCTCAACACTAAGTGGGGACCACCGAATATCTGCCCAATGGTTTTGTGGTTTCCTCAAAATGTGACAGATATCACTTTGTGCACAGCCAAAAGTTACAGAATTTCATGTTGAAGACACAGGTTCTCACCTGGAAAGGTTCATCCTAAAGCTCAAGAACTGGAATGGGCATAAGGAATCAATTACCCTGTCCAGCCAGTCACTCAGGTTGTCCTGGGGCAGCTTGGAAAGCAGGAGCACCCCCTCCCTCATGCCTCTAGCTGAGAGACCGAATAAAAGGCTTCACGTCTTTCAGGGCGTCATACAGCCTAGCAGCTCTCCAGCACCAGAGGTCATAGAGAGAATGAGATCTTTCAAACAGTAACACAGGATATATCAAACCCACTTTTCAAGACCTGGTATGTTAATCATTGTTTAAGGAAGACATCTCTGAAGTATGCATGTGCATTTTTAAAAACACTTGGCATGTCACCAGTTACAAATAACTCCTTATTGTAACTAGTGGTTAAATAAATTGAAGATTATGAAATCTATTAACAACCTGGAATTAAATTTGGAAATGACACTGAAAGAGTAAGCCATATGAAAGAGAAACATATGTCAATTAGTGACATTTTAATAGCACGACTATCCTGGGAAAGTAGGGCATGTTATTAACTTCATTAAAACCTCTTTCCAGAAATAGTTAATTACACAGGTACCAAGTGCTTCCCCTGTCATTGTTCACTGATTTGAAGATACATGCAACCAGCTTCCTTCATATGCCTGTGTTTCGATTTTTTTTTCATGGCACCAACTTTATTGTTTGTGCTCCTGTACTTACAAGGTTTATTTATCAGAATACAGACATCTATAAATAAATGGATCCTGTTGAGCTAGAGGGAAATATATGTCTAAAACCAAGGAAAACTATCAAAGGAGAGAGACCTGAGGTCTCCCATCCATATAAACTGAACAACAGATGCTAACACACGGGGTAAATAAAGTCCTTACAGATGAATACTTGAGATTTTCATGCTGTTTTGAGAGTCAACAGATTTGGCTAAACAGCTTGCAAGCATCCAGAGACGTTGAAAAACATTTCTCCTGCCACTGATGATAAAAAGACATTTGACTCCTAACCTAGGCTAACACAGAGCCTGCATAAAGTCCTGCCCATTCAGCTGTTGAAGAACATGGGATACAGACGTACTACATGTGCAAATGTACTACAAAATAAGAGTAAAATTCACAGCTTTATCAGTTTGTTTGATGCAGTCATTTAAAAAAGATGGCATACAGGAAGCTTCAACATAAAACTACCCGCCTTCCCACCCACTCATTTCCCAAGGTTACCTTAAGCTCAGCAACCTGTGAAGAGATGTGCCACATCAGACTTTCACTTAAGAACTTCATACCATATGGTCCCAGTAGTTCAGAAAGGGCTCTCATTTCTGAGAGGGAAAAAGAAAATTAGTAAGTTCTGCTACTTCAAGCATTTCTCCTTCCCTTCTTTGATGCCCATCGTGCATCTAGCAATAGTGTTTTAATTATGAAAATATTTTCTGCAAAAAATAATTTTAGCTATGCGAACCTGCAGTGTAGAGCTGAAGCAGCAGTCACCAACAGCCTGTACTCTTTTGCTCAAGGGTGACCCTACTTTGACCAAAACTAGGAAAAACGAGCCCTCTCGAGGCGCAGGTGCAGCACAAATAAAAAGTACTTAAAATACACGTGCTGTCTATAACAGAGCACTAAGAGTTGTTTTTATTCCAATTACTCAAGCGTATAACAATGGTCCCTCACACTCAGCACAAACGTCAATGCCTACCTGATATGTCAGAGTATTCCTCAGCATTAAATGTCAATTCGTTCTCTGTAGGCAAATTCACAAATGCCTTCATGGCTGGAAAATAGGCTATGTGACCATTGCTGACTTGCCGTAGCAAAGTTTCCAAATACCTTATCAGAAAGGGAAAAGGGTTCAGATGAAAAGACACATGTTTGTAAGTGCTCTGTACAGATAAGTCCACTTGTTTGACAAGGGACAGCAAAGCCTATAATGTTTTGCTTTCATAGTTCAATTATCATCTGTATCTTACTCTGCAGCTCCACCCACCCCCTATAAAAGGAAAATTTCACAACAGGCTTAAAAGTGCACCTTCAAAGTGCTTTTAACAGGCATTGGGAGAAGTAAACTTGTGAAGTCACAAACTTAATGTTTCAAACAACTCCAGTTCTCCTGTTTCAGATTTTTAGTTAAATATGAATAATATTAAAGTCTTGTAACAAGTATTCATAATTACTTACCAATTTGTGTACAGACTGGTAATGGTTGGCTCACCATGGCTATCTAAATGCTGGGTTTGCTGAAGCAAAACATTGTTAAATACTCGTGTGATGTCAATCTGTACATAGTTTTCTATTGACTGGAGGACTGTCATATAGGCTCTTACGCTGGTTAACAGCTCTGAAGGCTTTGCAATCTCTTGTGTTGCTTGATTATACATAGTCATTCCCACAATTGACCTTTTCAAAGAAAAAATTGAAAACAAAGTGCATTTATTAGTAAATCAGAGGTGAACATAAAATACGTTTTACAGCTGCAAAGATCTTATCTGCATACTTCTCTGATCTGCAAATATAAACCTCTACTGCACATGCTACACCAGCACTTTGAAAAATAGTTCGATACCATGGTTCCAGCAAAAATGGAGCATTTTAAAAATAAAGCAATGTGGAAGATTAATTTATTTACCAAAATATAAAAGTTTTAAAATTAAAAACTTCTGGGCAATTCAAGAGCAGTGATTTATTAAAGTGTTCAAAGCATATGAACTAAGGCAAAATTTCTTTGAACAAAGGTGCTGTCGTAATTTCAGTTTGAAATCCGGGTAAAAAAACCACCACATAATTAAGTATGAATCAAAAATATTCAAAGCAACACAACATAAAAGTGTTGCTTTGCTTAAGTATTTGAAGGCATGTCTGATTACACTGGGATATTAACCATTCCTACTGTATTTATTAATTATTTAAGACACAGAACATTCAATTTCATCTCTCTCCTCTCTGCCTCAGCTCATGCAGTATTAAAAAACCACACACCCTAAAAACAGTTATCTTGGAAGATCTCATCTCTTTTGTAATACAGATAGCTTTCCTAGAGAATACATGTTTAAAATGACTTTTAACTGATTAAAATAACTTTTCAAGAAAGTTATCAGAAGCTTTGCTTTTAACAGCTAATGCCTCTCTGCAATTATTAAGTAAATAAAAGGAACAATGTTTATATCATTACCTATATCATAGGTAAGCTTCAGTTATATTTGTATATACAATTTTAAAAAATTTGGGTATATGTTAAGTAAAAATCTTATTAATGAAAAACAAAGCTCCCTTTAGCTGACACAGTGATTCCTATCTTTAATCAAACAGTGAAGAAATTGCAGAACATACTTTGATTTGTTCAAACTCTCACTATAAAGCAAGCCAGTTTTCCAATAATGGATGTCCTATACCTCAGGCTAGCTTTCAAGCTAGATCAGAACTGCACAAAAGACAGTATATTCCCTTTTTACAAACAGACATGGACTTCACTCGGATTCTCACGGACACCAAGCCCTCGAGCAAACTGTATTGGGGTGGGAGGGAGGTGCCCTTAAAGCAAAGTATTCTCTGTAAGCAAATACTTGGAATAGCATTCGAGGCAATAATGGTCTTGGACTTTCAGAGTAAAGCTTTTGAGAGGTCTGTACTTTTCAACAGCATAGCAGCAACAAAAAAACCCAAGAGAGAACTTAATCAGTAGATTACTACCTTCAGAGGTAAACAGGATGAGTTATTCTGGAGAACACCAGCATTTTTAAGTAACATTTTTGCTGCTGCTTGGAATTATGTAAGCAAGCTGATTTTCATCAGTTTACTTCAGAGGTAGCCCCTCCTTTGTTTTAAAACCAATTCAAAACTGGTATTATAACAAGATTAAGTGACACAACAATAAGCTCTAGTCCAATCAGACATGGAGCAGAGGACATTAGAACAATAAGCAAAAACCTCCAAAAACTGAAACATTAACACTTTAAAGGTAAACTGCAAACATCTGGAAGAAATACTACTTAAGTATCTGAAAAATAATTATAAATGGAACATTTCTTCAGTTTGGCTAGCAAATCTCGTTTCTCTGACTTGTGTGAGGCAAGAAAAAGCAAAGCAAACACTGACAGTCATCTGCCTGTGGCTACAGCCCCAATACAAAAGCCAAGTCCTGCAAAATTAAAAAAATTATCTGCAGTGGTCTAGATTCACAGATCTCAAGATTATAGCTGACTTCCTATAAAGCCATGAAGTTATCTTTAGCTTTATTACACCTTGTCTTTAAAGACGGAGGGCTCTGGGGACCTAATATTATGTCTTGATGAGTAAAACTTTTATTAAGTCTTTGTATCTTGTACGGAATAAATAATTAGCGATCCTTAGCACAAAACCCAACCAGCATGGCTGGCTGTTTGAGTATGAAGTCCTCTCCAGATGTTGCCATTTGCCTACTTCTGTAAACAACGACAGGAAGATCAAGGTAGGAACAGACAGGAAAAATCAAGTGGCAATTCTTTTTATTTTAAGAAAAAAAAAGAGAATTAAAACATCATTTCAGTTGGCTTTGTCAGGTCTTGAGTTCTGATTTTTAGATTGCCCTTTCAACAAGCCAGAAAACTCCAACACTTGCAATAATCCACCACTGCGCAAAAGAACGGTGGGAAAACAATCTTTGTAAATGCCTAAAAATAGGTATCACCCACTCCTACAAAACACACAGGACTATGAAGGCAGAATCAGGCTACTGTAGAGGTGATATTCATTCCCAATACATTCTGTTTTAAAGTTGGAACTAGCAGCTGTGTATGTCTGCATGTAACTTGTCATTTGAGCCAGAATATGACTTAAGAGTTTCACAATCCATCCTTTTAAAAACTAGTTCTCCATATTAAGTGTACAATGTTTCCAATGTCAAATCAACAAAGATTTATCTTGTATATGAATACATCAACCTTTAGAGTATTTCTTACTTGGTAAAGCGGATTTCCAGGTGAGACGTTAAATATTCTCTTGGGGTAAACGTGTGTTCCCAAACCACCATGTTTGGTACATAATTGATTGAGAAGCAGAGCTCAGAAAGTGCAGTGTGCAGTTTGTCCAGGCTTTAAGAAGAGGCAACAAGAAATTAAGAACAGTCAACAAGAAATTAAAAGAAATATTTCATGTAACCAAGTATACATTATTATGGAGTGTTCATGCTGCATGGAAGATGTCTCAAGGGCGGCTACAGCTTTAACTCTTCCTTTCATCATCTTTTTCTGCAATCAGACATTTTCTAGCTTATTTCAAAAACAGTATTTTGGGTAAGAACACATCCTACAACTGCATACTGATCCACATCACACACACTGGTGTGACAGATACATCTATTTTTATATGTACATATAGATTTCTTTTTTCCCCCTTGAAAAGAACAGTCTTAAGGAGGTTCTTTCCTAACTGAAACAAGCAATGCAAGTAATGTTTGCTACTAGCCACTACTGAAAAAACAAAAAACACTGGGGGAAGGAAACTGAAGCTACAATAACTTCTTTTGCCTCAACTTCTCTCATGTTTGGTTGTTGCAACTGTAACAAATCCACTTCCCTTTCAGCAGTGACTGTGTTTTGCCACTCCCAGCCATAACATGTTTGTTTCCTTCGCTTAGCTTCCTTCCTGCTCCTCCTTTTATCACTACCATCTCGTTCTGGGATCTTTCCTAACAATTATCTTCTAACTTTTCCTCCCCTATAATCTCTTACACCCTCAAACTGTATTTATTAATCTTTCCTCATATCTCTTTCAGGTGGGTTTTTGCGTTTGATTTTGATTTGCATGCAATACCCAACACATACATGTTTTGACTTGGGATTCAAGGTGAAAAGAACAGAAGAGGCAGCTTACTTTGTCACGACCAATCTGTTTTTCCTCATGCTTTCTACTCCTGGTTTCTCCCTTTCGGGTTCTCCTTTCTTTCCAGTTTGTTTTTTTGACTTTTTGTTCACTGCTTGACTGATAGTTTTGGCACAATGCTTTGGCAGCAACTAGTAAACGAGAAGACATAGCCTCTACAAATTAAAATCCAACTTTTTAGAACCCCTGAGATACAAAAAGAAGCTTATGGTACAGGTGGAGACTTCATCAAACAAGTTACACATTCTTCTTTTAACTACCAACTACGCAAAATTCACTATTCAAAGGTCGTCTTCAAATCACCTTCCATTTTATAAACAGAAAACTCTCCCAAAATAAAGACAAAAAGCAAACAGGAATTAGAACCATAGCACTTCAGGAAGTTGAACAAATAAAAATCTGAGAGGAGAAATAAAAACAACACACCACCACTCACCTGATCACTCAGCGTACATTGTTCTGTGCAAATGTCGGTTATAAGATTTCGAGCTTGCTTAGCCATTTCATCCAAGAACATGTTACACAAGGAAAGACTACGATCTCCAATATGATGCCGCTGTTAAAGAACAAGAAAGCCAAAGACTTACTTGCAGTTTCCCGTTAGTCCTATAATATCCAGACAACAGTTAATGATTCACTGCGTCAGAGAACTGAGGTACAAGAAATAGTAAATTTATAAGGCTTTAATAGTCGCAGTTCCAGAATTTTATTTTTCTTTGGCAGCAACTTGAACCATAAATTGTTCAAATCCAAAAAGGCATATTATCATTAAAAATAGTTTGCAAAGTATTTTCTGTAAAAGGAAGCAAAATAATTTAAAAAAAGTATTTTCAATTCTGCAATAAATCTATGTCAAAGTGTCCAATAGCCAAGGTTGCTGTGAATCACCTCTTCCTTAATTTGTACCAGCACTAAACCTAAGAGAAAGGAGCATGTAACTCAAGCTATAGAGAAAGCACAGTGTCATTCATACCACTGTGAAAGCCAATAATGACACTCCAATGCGTTAATTTCTTGGTTCAGCTCCTCTGTCCCTGGATTTGCACAAGCAGAGCCTTCTCTCTCAATGAAATCCTTCTTCTACCACCACCATTTACTTTCTAACAGACACACTACCACACTCTGTACACAG
The DNA here is from genome assembly GCF_964237585.1 of Gallinula chloropus. Classification (NCBI taxonomy): domain Eukaryota; kingdom Metazoa; phylum Chordata; class Aves; order Gruiformes; family Rallidae; genus Gallinula; species Gallinula chloropus. The sequence goes on from NC_140090.1 coordinate 37,491,757, forward strand.
TCCAGACAAGATGATTTTTCCAAAACGCTAACACTTAACAAGTCACACAATGTGGATGTTGAATTCAAAGTTTTGCTGTCGGGGCAAAATGTGCTTGGTACAGCTGAATTCACACAAGTGGTGTACAGTGGACTTGGGCAACTGATCCCTTACTGTTACTATAATTGTTCTGAAAGACATCTCTTGTCCTGAAGGGAAGCTTTCCTGGAAGCTTTTTAGTGGTTGTCTATTATACACAGAGTTTGCAGCTGTTTAAAGCAAAGTACACAGGCAAAATAATGACACATATATAGTGAAGTTTAGTGTTAGAGGAGTTCATTTTTAAGTAAGGTAAGCCCACATCATGCATATCACAATAGATATTATTCATCTAATTGTTTCAGATGAACATTCCTAGGAATGAAAATGCACTTTCATGAGCACTACACAAAACTGACCAAGTTAACCCCCGGAGTTACTCCAAAGAACAGGAAGTGTATGAAGAGATCTATTTTGTCATAACCAAAACAGAGAGAACTTCCACAGAATCAAACTACCTCCCTTAACAAAAGGCCCATTGCTTTAAGCCACATTCTGCATTTTTTCATTGCTAATTCTAACCAAAGAGGGCTTGCATTACCCAGTTCTGCCCAAAAGGAATGCTTGCATTATCCTGTCTATAACTTCGGGTGGTTTTCTCATTTTTTAAAAGAATCTTTCGGAAGAGGCACCATTTCTATCAAGCCACACAGAACTCCCAACTTCCTATTTCCCTTTTTTTTAACTAGGAGCTCATAAACCATTTCAAAGAAATGCTGTTGCTTGTAAATTTTAATAGCCATACAGGACTTACTAGCATCGAAACCTGAATGACCTCAGACAGGTCATCTAGTCTCGTATCTTCATCTCTCTTTAAAGCAAAGATAATAATAATCACTGCAGAAAAGGATTTTGAGATCTATGGGTGAAGAACCCCATAACAAGGTACCTATTAGTCCTACTCCCCTTTTTACCACTCTCCTCCCTCAAATCTTACATTGATATAACACACACCTTATTGCAGTGTTCAGTTCTAGTCCTCTCTACTTTAAACGAGACACAAAAATGACGTAAGAGTATACATTAAAAAAATTACCTCTTCTGGGCACAGTTCATGGGTGCAGCTCATAAAATGAGTACAGAGCAGTGGGAATGCAATTGAGTATCTTGACTGAGAGGGAAGCTCCAAACACTGCTGAAACATCTTCTCAAAAGCACGACTATAAAAACTGATCAGAAAGAGACATTTTAAATGGAATTAATATATAATTTGCTGCAAATAAAGTCTATTTCACACAAATTAAATATTGTAGTTACAACTTATACGAAAAAAACTGAATCATGCTTCAAACAGAGTTTTCTGTTTTCTTATGTGTTTTATTTGCATCATTACTATAATTACCACCACCATATTTTTATTTTGATGTTTGCCACATAGGCACTGCAATAACTTGCACATTTTGCAAAAATGCATTGAGGAAGATCAATTATGTGACTCCTGGAAGAACCTCTCTGGCAGATCTTCAGAAATACCTTTATCAAAGTAATTCAAATGGAAACACGAAAAATCTAATAGATTCTCACACTGGCCTACCTTCCTACAAAGTTTGCTATTTAAAAACACACTTGCAACAACAAATCAAACAAATAGCAAGCTTCTACAGTCAGGTTAGTAACATACCAAAATATAGAAAGATCTGATGTTTCAACCAACATCTCCACCAAAGAATCTACCATTTTTGTGTGGAAAATGATTGTGTTCATCATTTTTCCCAGTTCTCTATGGTCTGCTAGACCAAGCGAAGCTTTAGAAACACTGGTGTATGCCTGGAAAGATATGAGAAAAAAAAATAGTTGCTGTTATCTACAGCTGCTTTTTTGCAAATTCCATTGCTATTGCCTGACATGAAGATTAAATACTGATTATGATATGTGAAGGACATCTGTGGGCGTGAAGACCATGGACAGACCATTTTATCTTCCCACTATAGCTTAAAAAAGCAAGCAGCCCTTCACTGAATCTCCAAATGTCATTTGAACACAACACCAATTAACAGGTAAATCGCAGAGCAAATGTACTGACTGCACGCAAACACACACTTGCGTTTACAACAAGACCTTTAACACCCAAGCTTTGGGAAGCACAAAAAAGAATGTATACGCTGGTAACACAAAAGGAACATGCGTATCATCTCGAGGCAGGCGATTTATAGCCTGAGCCGCCAACGGAAGACACTATTATTGCAATGCACAGAAGCGACCCCACAGAAAGTGGTTTTCCCACTGACCAGTCCCTCCCTTCCTGTGCTGGGACAGACTGAACCACACTTTGGACAGTGCACAGACCAGCTTCAGCACATGCTATTTCCCAACCGTTACAAACACCATGGAGAACGGTTTGCAGAAAGTGCGCAAAGCAGACACCAAAACGTAGCAAATAGTCTACTTAAGTGTTTGCTTAATTTTAAAAGAGCAATTTATCCTTAGAAAGCCTGTCATCTACTCACAGAGTGAGAGTAATCTAGAATAGGAATTCACTAAGGGCTTTGGTTTTAAGCTAGTGAAGCGTTGCACATATTTACAAAGTCTTACCTGCAATCTAAACCAATCTAATCTCATTCCTCTGAAGTCAAACACCTCTCCATCTTCAACTGCAGCAGGGAAAAATACCAAACAGAAGCTTTAGGAAGACAACTACAAATTCATATATATTGTACCAGACCTTCTAAAAAAATTCCCAAAATAATCAGAAATTACTCAGATACTGAACCTCATGCTTTTAGGTAAGATTTTCAATCCAGCATGGATAATGCGCTAAATTAAAAGGTAGGTTTACTTCCTAACAGTAGTCTTCAAAAGCTCTATCTGTATAGAGCAGCCCTGGAAAAGGGCCACACAAGAAGACGCAGATACCAGAACAAAAGGACAAGGAAGAAATTAATTCAGAGTATGCAAGTTCGCTGCTTCTACTGACTGCATGAAACAAAAGTAAAGCAGTTTTTCCACAGGCATCTGTCATTCTCTTACCATTTTCCCAAGTTGATTCAAACTTACCTTGTTTCACACTTAGTGAAGTCATTGTGTTTACAAAGGATGACATGATGATTGATTCATCCTCTGGGCACACTGAAAGATTCTAAAATAAATATTGCTGCTATTATTATTTCAAACTTGCTTTACGAAACAATGACAATACCCATGCGCACTTAGTGGCTATACTTGGAAACGTACAGAAATTTACAGAAGCAAGCTTAAATCAATGGAAAATTTCAAATACTGCTATTTTTAACAGCTTCCACGTTTTAATTAATCCGTTGGTGAGAGATACCTAGAGAAACTTGCTTCCAAGCCAACATCTGCTCAAAACAGAAAAATCTGTCAGCAAATGTGCCCACACGTTTTCAGGCTGCTGTCATTTACAAAACGGACCCTAAGTATTTGCCTGGAGAATATACAGAAGACAAACATTTTCCTGACCTCTACAGGCATCTGATCTGTCTGCATGGAAAATGTGGCCATGGCAGGATATAATGGAGCCCACATCAGCATCACTTTACTTCCCACAAAAGCTCCCAATGCTTTTTTTACTTCAGTGATTGATACCACCTGGAAGATGGGCTATCAAGTTTTCACACCTTATAAAAACGCATCAGTTCATAAAAAAAGCAGTTTCAGAAAGCAGCAGGATTATATTTCTATTAAGTACAATGCACAAGTTTCTTGTAATTCCAGCTATGATATTTTAACCTAAAGGCTAAAAAAATCCCAATTCTTAATCATCTATTTTTGTGCTTGATACTTGTTATGAGTTATGTTATGAACTATAATTCAAGCTGATTTTTTCCGTCATTCCAGTCTGATCCTAAGGATTATCCTATTTAAACAGAGAACATTTGTGCTGCTTGTATAGCGTGTAAGTAATCTAGAAAGTAATTTCCCAGGAACCAATGACAAACGCCAGATAAATTTAATTCTGCCACTTAAAAAAAAATAAATCTGTTAATATGTAATCATATAGAGTTATAAGCAAAAAAGCCCTTCAACACATGTATTTTGATATTGACAGTAAACCCTAGGATACAATTACACTAAGTGATACAAACTGTTTAAATAGTTCATTCAAACACACAGCGAGTAGGCAAGTTCCAGCTTCTGGGAGCTGATGTAACAAAGCCCGAAGTGTGAAATTAATTTCTTGAGCGCATGCAATGCTTGCGGCACCCACTCGCAAAGCCTGAGCAGCTGCCCTGGGCACAAAATGTGGGCTCCATCTAGTGGTCACTGGACAAGCAACCCAGAGGAGGTCAGGAGACCTCTCCTCTTCCCTTCAGTAGGCTAAGACAAAGGTTCTGTGAGGCTCCCTTTAGTGACAATGCCTGTTTCACTGTCTCTAAATAGCACGTTGCTTAATATACATCTAAGTATTTATACAACCAACCAAAACACAGCTCTAAATCCCAGAGTTCAACAGCAGATTGCGTTCATTTGTCTTATTCTGTAATGGTCATCAAAATCCTCAAACCAGGAGGCATTTCGTAAGGCACTTGGGACAATAAGCCCTTTCTAATGTTTGCATTTGAGAATCCCAAACCACAGTGTTGCCATACCTGAACAAGCTCGTTTAAGACCACAGCATCAAAGCCAGAGAGATACTGTACGTAGTATCTCTGCATCACAGGTCCGTATTTTCGCACGTGTGCTCTGAGCTCCTCCATGTAGAATATTAGCTCGGCTATGTGTCTAGGCAAGACGACAAGGAAAAGCTTGTAAGTAAGAAAACTACTAAAACCAATTTCTACCAGTGGAATGCTTCTCAAGGGGGCTTCCTCCTATATATCACTTTTAAAACTATTATCAATAGGCAATTTCTGTAGTAAAGTATTTGTTCACATTGTAAAAACGAGCTTATGTAGGTAATTTTCTCTGCAAGGTAAAAGCCACTCAACAGGAGACAAATTAGCAGGAATACCCCAGGGTAACCCTCAAAGTTTTGTATAACTAACCTTTTTTTTTTTTAAGAATTCTTTCTATAATGCTCCATTTGGAGAAAAAAAATATCTCAAGAAGTGATTAACTGAAAAACACAATCATAGTAACTGCTTGTTTCAGAGAGGCCATGGGACCTCCACATCCCTAGCACCTGGTCCAGGTTCTCCTACTCCAGCTGTAGAAATAGGTTGTTATTATCACTTCCTGCTTAAACTCTGGCAGTCAATACACAGATACATGAACTTTCACCTCAATCTCGTGTTCAGTAATCTTGAGAACATCAAGACAACTAGTGCCCTTCTGCCTATCCATATTCACAAATCTCTTAATCCCTTTTCTGGGCCTCTGTTAGCTTCTGTTTATGTTGACACTACTGATGTGTTAGATGAACAAAGCTCAGCTGATTTCAAGGACACTGTTGCTGCAATACAGCAGACCTTCTACATGTCAAGAAATCAAGTTTTTTGACAGTTCCCTACCCCCACACTGATTTGTTCAATGCAAATCAGTAACAATGAAGACAGGGCAAAGCTTGTTTGGTTTGCTTTCTCAAAGGAAAACAATGCATAAAACTTGTATAAAATATTTTTATTTATAAACACATTGTCAAGAGAAAACAAACTTTCACTGATGTGCTTCAGTTTCTGGGATTCGCACGTGAAGATTCTTCTGAACAGTTCCAACCCTTTCACACAGCCATCCTTTCCCAAAATTCCCTTCAAATCCATTTAATCTACATATTTTATCTGAAATATTTAAGTTATCACACTAAAAAATTGTTTACATACTTATCTATGAAATCATCTGCACTCTTCTTTGGCATATTATCTGCATGACGAAGAAGCCAAATAATTTCATCACGAGCAAAGGATAATGCCATAAATACAAAAAGTGCCTGAAAAAGAGCAAGTTGTTCACAAGGTTAGAGATACATACAGCTGTTGGACACCTTATGCACACTAAGAGGCAACTAGTCTATCAAGTGTGGGGTTCTTCCCCCGCCCACAACAAGCTAAATGGTGTACTATCACTGAGAAACAGAAAGCGAGATTACATACATGCAAACCTAAGAACTGTATTTACCTTGGGACCCAGCAGGCCTGGCTGATCAGACAGGACAGTAGCCAGTTCTTTGAGTGCAGAACGCAAAAACTTGCGTCTCTCTCTATGCATTGAACCGCTGCATCAAAAGGACAGACCGAAACATCATCAACTCAGTATTTGATTTTTTCAAACACTTAAGTCCAAGCATAGGCAGCTGACATCATACCATATCTCCAAAGACGTGGTTCAGTTAAAATGAGCACCCCTTTCACCAAACCTGTGCATTCCTGAAATAGGGTTCAATTTAAAACCAAAGTTCTCTGCCCCAGTCTGTAATTTGCATTTGACTCCACTAAAACATTCGCATTAAGTAATTAGACAAAAAGAAACTGGAGAGTAAAATAAATGCTTCCACCCTAAAGATGTGAAAAATAATCTAAAACTTGGGAAGTTAAATTGATATCGGCATTAAGTAAATCCAGATGTAAACAAACAATCAGTACACAATCTCATCTGAAAATGCACCACTAATTCAGGATTCAGACAACCCTGTTTATACATTCTTTACAACTTTAAGAAGTACAATGCTAAAATCTGTCAGGAAAAACTTTGCAGGATACTTACGCATGTGAAACAGCAGCTTCTTTGCATTCTCTGATGTCATTAATACGCTTGTTGTAGCTGCAAGCAAAAAGCATTCCAATATAGTAAGAAGCACAGGTAGCAGAGTTTAGCAAGAGCTGAGTGGGACTTGTAAGGAGCTGCCATGCCATAGCAAAGTGACAGCAACAAGCTCACTCAAGACTTACTCCCCTGATCAGAGCTCATGCTACAACTGGATACCCAAACCAAAAATACTCGCTACTGAAGTGCTCCTAGATTTGGCTGGTGAAGGTCTCAACTTTCTTCCTGAGTTTTCCTATGATATATTGCAGAAACAGGGGCGGACAGATGTAACTTTTCAAGTAAACTCTGCATTCATGACATCATTTTTCTTCCCTAGATTAAGATTTGTGGGCGAGATCATTAATTTTCACTTTTGCCATTTTAGAGACTGATTCACCAGACTTTTTCAGAACTGAGATAAAAAAAGGCACGATGGTTATGAAATCAGGCTCCTGGTAATTTTACATTAAAGAAACAGGCAAGATACTAAGCAAAAATGGTTGCATACTGACAATCCTTAAGCAGAACTGACACGAAGTAGAAGTAACACATTTTCAAATCAGTTCTTCAAGAAATTAGATGTTTTTAACAGAGGTTATGAAAGGAGAGAAAGTGAAAGAAAACCTACCCCCGTATGTTTACAAACAAGTCTTCTGCAGCTTTGTGAATATGGAATACTTCATCTCGAAACAGAGCCAAACAAGAGCTGCTTTGAAGTGCGAGTTTCCAAAGGTTCAAAGCCGTAGCATCACTATTGAGGATTCCATGGCACAAAATAAAGCCAACTTCAGAAGTTCACATTGATGTATGTCACCAACCAGATGCACAAAGACAGCAAGGAAACAGTGAGATTATTATGCAGTTCCTCTTAAACAGTTCAAATAGTTAACTGAAAAATTCCTTAATGAATAACATCATTCTATGTATTAAAAAATACCCCACACTGTTCCAATGGAAATATTTTTGTAGTATTTTTGTAACATGAATTACTTAACCCTGATACTACTCCGCTATTTTCATCAGGGTTACTAAAACCCTCACTTCCAGTCAAAGCTTGGAATAAATCGGTGACAAGCTCCAATACACCATATGCTGAATTCTAACTCCACTGCAACCAAAAGCATGATGCATTCAATAGAGATTTAATCAAAGCTCTCTAGGTGCTAACATCTGAATACAACAGTTGTGCAGTAGAGAAAAGCAACTAGTCTTTTGAAGCAAGTATTCTTTTAAAAATTAACTAGTTTAATACAACCAGGAGCTATATTTTTCAGAACATTTTACTCACAAATGATCCATTTTTCCATTGCATCCAGAGAGAGGTATTCACATGGCATCTGTTGGGGAAAAAAAAGATAAGTAATTTGTAGCAAACTAATTATACAGAAGACAATACATTTCATAAGCACTACTTTTTGGAAAAAGGGACAAATAAAGCCTTAAGCGCTGATGACTCATGGAAGACTGCTGCCGATTACTAACAGGGCATTGTTTCATCCCTCTAGAAACTGGGGGTTTGAACACTCAGTGAGCCTCTACACTCTCCAATACCTTGAACAAACGAGCAAACAGATTTTGACCAATGTTTAGATTGAACAAGGATTGTATTTAAGAATTTAGAAGAACTAAAGGCTTTTGGTGTATGCTAATCACAGCCTGACAGCTGTTATCACCTGAACTTTTGCAGAAAGTTGACCATCCATTTCACAACTGAGGGAGGAAATGCAAAGAGTAGGAATTTTAAAGGACGTATCTGTTCTGGTTTTCAGTTTGTGGGCAGCAAACACCTAAGACAGTACATGATTCTTTCCTTCTACACTGCAGAAGTTGATTACTTCCCTTCATCTTCTCATCCTCAAATACTGGATATGAAGGCATGAGCTAACACATTAGAAGCTTTAGTTAACATGAGAAAACTTTCCCTTGTACTAAAGTATTCATCTCTCCCAACAAAATTATTTAGTTCTCCATTTAAAAGCCACATAAAGGTAGTAGAAAAGAGAACAAAACACCCCTAGGTTATTTTATTGAAAACCTTGCCAAACTTTATGTGATAAAGCAAATTAAAAGGCCGTACTGTGTCAGACTGTGCAGGATTAAGCATTGTACTGGGGGCACTGATGAGGCTCAGTAGTTGTGCGTTTCTCCATTGGTCAGCTGAGAGATTTCTTCGAGGATAGACCATCTGGAGTGAAATCAGAGCATCTGAAAGGGACTAAAAAGAAGACCGATCAGTTTGAAGATGTCTTCAAGGCTGAGTCTTGGATTAATACTGGATTTCTTCGTTTTGTGAGCTGCGTATTAACACCGCCATACTCCAAACACAAGAGACACCAAGTACTATTCCATCAGTAGTGCTGTTGTCTCTTACTGCTAAAAAGAATCCATTTTACTTCTGAAATTAAACTTGAGGTTAAAACCCACTGTATCTAGTTTATTTCAAAAGACTATTCCAGGCTAAGGGAGGGATGAAGAGAAACAGATGGTTTGTATTTTCAAAAATTATTTTTTAATTAGAGTTACAAAACTGAGTTCAGAATTGGAGGACATGTAAAAAAAAATCACCAGGGAACAACAAATCTGTTATGTAGAACAGAAAGTTGTTCATTATTTATTCAAGCACCCCAACCATTGCGTTATTCACTTATCTACCACTTCATTTAGTATACCCTTCTTTGTTTGTAGCAAATTACAATTACTTTTAGCAGATATGCCTACAGGAGCATCCTCCTAGCAGATTAAGTTTATCTGAGTTAAGTGCTGTCCCCCACACCTCCGCATCTTTTGCGTCAATGCTGGTGCTTATATGAGTACTCAGGGATTCAGGTCTAAGCATTATGTCAGCAAAGGTGGCCAGTCAAGCAAATGAAAAAAACCAAACAAAACCCCCACAAACTAGAAAAGTCATCTCCTGAAGCTAATTTAAAAACTAAACAACTGTCAGGTCTACTGACCTGTAGTGAGATGATGGGAGAACAACGTAAGCTTGCAGTTCTATGAGAGTGTAACCTAAGTACCTGTTTCTATAGCATGGCGCCTGAAGGGATCCCTGACCCCAATTTATACCTCTAGCACGGAATAAGCAGACTGAAAAAAATGGCTTTACAAAACACACCACTGGAAAGCATCAGTCCACCACTAAAGACAAAGGCATAAAACAGAAGTAATACTGAAAAGTGAAGCATCTTTGCTAAAACGTGTCCAAGAAAGGATGAATTGCAGGGGAGGTCCTTAGTAAGTCTTAACAAGAGAGGAAGTGTGCAGAAGAAAGTGTAACGAAAACACAATTACAGATTATTTAGACAAACAAGAAATATCTCCTTAATTTCAAGCTACAATTCAAGGCAGTACACAGATGTACACACCTACTACCCTCAGATTATCCACAACTGATTTTTAATCCATTTTTAACCCTTTGTGAGGAAAAATGGAACTTCACCAATGGGTCTTAGCATTCCTGTATTTCTACAGGTCCTGTTATCTAACATCAATCCCCAGCCCAGGCATAAGAAAAGTCTCCTGTACAATTTTTATCTAGTGGCTTTTGACAAAACATACTCTTCCATAATTATTTTTTGATCTCTGCTTCTCTCAGTCAAGCTTGCTGTGTGCCTGTGAAAAGTAGTTACGTACTTTACTGTGAGGTACGAATTCCTCCATCATTTTCTTTAAAGGATTTTCATAATCCACAATCATCTGGCCAAGGCGTGGATATTCTCTGTCACTAAAAGCAAAACCAAACAATTGACTCAGGTGTAGTTACATCTTACTACCATCACCACTATTGCTGTGCACATCTCTTATACAAGGGAGTTTTTACCTTGATCCATGTGTCATTTCATGGGCATAGTTATATAACCCAATGATGGCCTTCCTTTCTTCAATTCGAGACAGCAATATCATTAGAGTTGTGTAGGTTATAATCAAATCTAGGTAGTTCTTTGTTAAATCGAAGTTTACAGTCTAGAGTTAAAAAAATCCACAGTAAGTTATTTAAAACTTTTGGAAACAAGTATAAATCATTTTCCTTACTTTTCCATCATTTCTCAGTATTTTTAAAATACATTGGACTGCCCTGATCAAAGTTGTTGTGCTGGGTACATACAGACATGGTACAATCTTTACTTTATTCACTCAGATCCCCAGAATTTTTTTTACATTCATGAAAGTAAGCATGCAAATAAATCTTTCCAGGCTTAAGTGTCACAGGTTAGCTGACAAATAGGAAAACTTCTTTTGGGTGTTACAAAATACCTCACCTGTTAATTGTATTTTAATAAGACTCTATAATGTAAATAATATTACTAGAATGTGAAAATCTAGTACATATCCAACTGGCTTGCTAACATCGTTAGGTAGGATATATACAAGCTCCCCTTTCATATTATGAACCTCTGTCAGTCAAGTTAAATTACAGAACGACTGAAACCAGCCAGATGACATTCTAAGCATTAAGAACAAAAGCTGAAATCAAGAGGGAAAAGCGTTTGGGCTTTGGTTTGGGGGTTTTCAGTGTTTGGTTGAGGGGTTCTGTGGTTTGGTTGTGGGGTTTTTTGTAGTTCTATAACACCTTTGGCTGCTTTTGTACTTGTTTTACCCAATTCCAGAAGTGACAGCCTCACATCTCTCAGGTGTACACCAGTTATATACCTGTTTTGTGAGCATGTGCGACTTACATGTGTAGATAACAGTAAATGTCTAAGAATAAACTTGCAGATGCAATACAGCAGAAGTTACAGTGAGATTTGGATGCCTGGACAACGCTGCTACTGCTGTGCTTAAGTGGTCTGTTAAAAAAAGTCCATCTTTTGATTTCAAGCTATTTGTAAAAGCTAAGGATCTGAGGACTACAATGGTTTTTTTCCTCTTGCATTTGTACCCAGGGACATCATGTTTCTTGGGATAACACAAACATCCATCTAGGACTCTGATTAGAAGCGTTTTTAAGTGGCATTTGAAAGTTTAAAAACAGAAACTTACAATATCAAAGAAGACTTGGCAAACATCAATAGTGTTCAGCAGCTCACAAACATGGTCCTTGAAAAACAAAGGAATCATTTTAGCTTAAAAATATATAAGTAAATCACTTTGTTTAGTGATGGTGATTTATTTATTTATTTTTGAAGAGCAGAGCTACAAATTCAGCTCTTTCATTACACAGCATTGTTTCTTAAATAAAGTCAGAAACCTGATGTGACAAAAATCACAGACATATCTGTAATATCTTACCTTAAATTCCATAACATCAACAAATGTGAAGTAGTACAGTGCCAGGTTCTTCAGAATCTCCGATTTTTCTTTCTGGAGCTGAGCAAGCTGTTGCTAAAAGAGAAACATAAACATGCACAATGTTCTTAGAAGATCTTGAGAAGACTGCTGAAAAAAAAATACCTGTGAAGCGCGGAGTAACCACCGGGCTATGCAGAGAAGCCTTAACATGGTTTTCTAAGACTGAGGTTCTGTGTGTCTCAAATACACAGAGAATTCTCAAAACAGGTAATTTTAACAGCTGCCGACTATACTCGGAAGATAAAATTCAAATTAGTGCCCATTAGTACCAAAGTCTTATTGCTTAGCTCAGCTAGAGATGAAAATGGGTAGTAGTGAGTGAAACAGTGTTATCGTATGTATCATTAGGCAAAGCAGAACAGTATGTGAGCACAAATCAGTATGATAAAAAAATAATGACGTTACTTGGGGTGGGAGAAAAGAAGGTGGCAGATTACAAACTTTACTACAGAAAAACATTATGCTTTTAAATTCTGAACTTACCAAAAAGAATATCCAGGCAAAGCCACGTTAAGCATGCAAAATAAAATGTAGATACAAACATAAAATACAGTAACGGTTCTTTGACCAGTTCCATATAAACACAATAATACATTCAAACAAAAGCAACAAAATAAAGAAACAAAAAAAGAAGCAAAACACTAGCATTAGACACTGGTGGATAAAATGGAAGAGGCAAATGTGATACAAAGGCATAAAATAGTTCACATGGAATTTTTTTTTTAAACTGCCAGTGAAATATAATTTAATTCCTGCATTTTTCAAAATTTCCTGGAGGAACAAGACAGATCACTTAATTACAATTAAGAACACGCAGAAAAAAGCAGCTGCTACTGAACTGCCATTCTGTTTATCTATGTCTTACAGTCTCACAGCACCGCAAGGATCCAATTATTTAACTTGCAATATTCACTTACTCATTAAGTGTCTTTCGCGATATATGAACTGAAATGAGTTAAAGGAGTCATAACACTCAATATGAGAAAGTGCCCTCCAAGAAGCCACAAGATTTTAAATTAAAGACTGATCAAGTTAAATAGGATTTGCTTCTCGGCAGGAGCAATCAATTACACAAAAGATTAAATACATTATTTCAAATTGGTTAGCTTATTTCCATGAGAGGTTAGAACTGAGTATGCTGCTTTATCTCACACTGTTTATAAAGCCGTGCTGCGTTCTCAGGTTTAAGTAAAGAACTAAAACTCCTCTGAATTCCAAAACCAGACTGTCTGGACCAGTACTGCGTGTCACATGTTGGATTTGTTGCTTCTTTCCTCTCAATTTTTAAGGGCGGTTGTGATTTTTAGAAGCCTTGAGCCCTAAGACTCCCAGTACAGCCAAGGAAGACGGGCACATAGAGAGCTAGGAGCAAACCTGGATGACTAAATAAAATATGTCTGCCTACTTTTAAACCAGAGCTAAGGGTTTAACCTTCAAGCACTGAATTTGAATGCCTGCTCTAATTTAAGTTTCTTTCACGTCGTTGTCAGCTGGGACTTAAATGAAAAATGGGTGTAAGTACATGTGTTTATTTTGTAGCTTCTCCTGATGACCTCATACTCTAGGAAACAGAATTTTCCAATTAAAATCCTGCTGTACAAAACAGATTTTCAATTTAAATCCTATGAGGTGCATTTTCACCTTCAGCATAAATTTGCTTTCCTAGTATATAAGTTAAACTGCCCTGTGCTCAGACAACGGTGCATCCGGGATCATCACCTGAAGCTCCTGCCAGGACACAGAGATCCAGCCAACCTTTGGGTCAACCTGTATCCATACTCGGGATCTCCCCAGAGGAAAGACCTCTTTGCACTTTCAGTGCAAAGATCAACCGATGTTACACGATGAAAATTCACTGTGTAAGATGCTTAGTTTTAACCTTCACCCTTGTGGTATCATTAAAGTATTTATTGCAAGTGTATTTTTAAAACACTAAGCAGAAATAGAGGCACAGAAACAAACCCTAACATAAGCATGAACTGGATGAATTTGAGGAGTTTAATGAATTTTCAGGTACAGACCACATGATACCATTCAGAAATAAGACCAATTCTACAGCAGCAGAGAGCAGACAATATAAAAACTCACAATAAAACTGCACACACACCATAACTTTTTCCTACTGCAATCCTAACTCACACTAAGCAAGGTGCAACACTAAGGGAGACTATCAAGACTATAGACACTTAGGTTTCATATAAAAAAATAGCAATGGTGTTCACTTCTGGAGGACATGACAATTTCAAAGCACAATACATGAAGAGAGGACATATGGCAGGAAGGGAGATGATGCTGGGAGCTATGCTTGTAAAAGATAATCTTTTTTATTCTGTGAAGCTGTACACTATGTAAGAGGTTATATGGAGGCATTCATTAGACTCTACGAAGAATTAAGGCATCACTGCTCTCTGCACTGTTAACTATTTACTTGGCTTCTCAGAAATATTTCTACTGAAATTATGCTAAAACTTTTGAACAGAGCTCAGGTGACCGTTCTTTTGAGTGCTACCAAGTTTTTATTTAAAATAGCAATATGAATCAGTATGGTGCAGGCAGTGCCATTCACACAGTCCTGACAGAACAGCGATGGTTTAAGTACATCTTACAGCATGAAGGGGCTTGGATGTTTGTTTGCATTTTTATCACTCAGGAATGTGGGTGTAGCTCTCCCCACACCCACTGCAACATCACTTTCCATTACTAATTTCCCAACAGCTGTTTAGAAGTAGCTGGTGCTCTATCATTTCTTATTTAGCTTGAGGCTATCCTCCTCAGCCTGCAATCCTCAGTTCACGGCAAACATTTTTGTTTCCAATAGTCAACGGAAGTTTTCTGATTGGATAAAGTGAAGAAATAACTCAAAGTATTTCTAGCATCACATGCTTTCACTGTAGCTAACCATGCCTCGTTGATTAGTTGGTTAGACAGTCTTTTATGTATTCTTAAAGGATCTGAAGTACAAATCACACCTAAAAGAACAGTGTTTTTGCTGAACAAGGTGAGCTTAGTCTAAGACATGAAAAGCTGTAGAAATTTTAGCATATTGCAAGACTTAAAAAACCTGATATAATTTATCTTGAATAATTTTGTCTGTTAACAAAAGTCAACATCCCCAAATATATCTGAATACCATAGTTATAACATGATTCTATAAATTAGGATTGTAAATACCTGAAAGTTGACACTTTGTTAAGTAGGTTATCTCTCTACAAGAGAAGGTACTGACCTTTATGAAGTTGTCTTGTTCCTTTCATATTAAATCCCCCCAAATCTTTACACATCTGATAATGTACACAGAGAAAGTACATTAAAAGACGTGGAAAACAAATCAGAAAGTTCTGGACAGCCACATTTAAAGTTTACATGAACACAATGGCTCAGAGACAAGAGAATAAGAACAGACGCTGGGATATTAACAACATTAATAAATACAAGTTTACAATGAAGGCACAGAAAAAAAAAAAAGAGACAACTAGAAAAGGTTGGTGGGAGTTTTACTTGTGGAAAGCCGGACGATAACTGCAGTTCTCTAACTATTTTATATATATTTGACTGGTAGCAGTAGTATGTCAATAAACATCTTATTTCATGATCAAGGAATAGACTGTAGGTAGGGGAATTTTCTCTTCCTTATATCAGCGTGGCATTTTTCCTGCAAGCATTACCATTAAACACTGACACTTGTTTTCTCCAAACCAATGCTGTAGATACTACAGACTTCAAAGAAAATACCACCAACCTAATCTTACTAGATGAAATATAAGCCCCCAAAAGCAGAATTACAAGTTCTGACTGTTAAAATTTTGGGGATGGGGGTAAATAAATACCGACAGTATTCTTCTTGTCATTTATTACACTTGCTATCTGTAGAGTCTTTAGATGAAGATTTTAAAAATTCAACTTGTATAAAGACAGGTCTATGCCTATCATAGAATCATAGAATGGCATGGGTTTGAAGGGACTCCAAGGATCATAGAGCTCCAACCCCCCTGCCACAGGCAGAGCCACCAACCTCCAGCCCTGGATCTGCACAAGGTTGCCCAGGGCCCCATCCAACTTGGCCTTGAACACTTCCAGGGATGGGGAAAATCCATAGCAGAACGGTGGACAGTAAGATCTCATAAAATGAAGAAGGTGAGTTTTAAATTCTGTGAACTAACTACAGAATGATGGATTTGCCCTGGGTTTTCTCATTTCCAACTAAAAGCAGCCTCTGAAATGACACACTGCAAATAAAAAGATGCGATAGAATATTTAACATGTTTACTAACTAATGTTTTTCTACAGTAAGATCTGTTTCATTTGCTTTCAAGTTTCTAGCACCAAGTCACCCCTCCTGAAAAGGAAACGGTCATCCATGAGCTTCGGCAGCTCTGACTCTTCCCAGAATCGATCATATTATGAACAGTGGCAGACATCTACTTTCAGGGCAGTGTGGCTCATCTTTAAAAACTGACCTACAGCCAGCTATAGGGAAAAGCTTCCTCATCCTTTCTCTTGCTTTTACATGAATTCATGCAGATGTTCCTACATCAGGTTCATTATATAATACTGTGTCACCCAAACCTTGGCCACAGGTCTTGCGACACCTCTGGGACAACGATTTACAATGTAAAAGACTGTGCTATTCTGTAAAAGAAAATGTTTTGGATGCATCTCTAGCCACTTGCATACTTACATTTGTGTGTCATGACATAATGAAAGAGCTATTAACTTACAAATGCATGAAAACCGATTTTGAAATGTCATCTCAGTAACCCTTAACAGAAATACCATTTAGGTATTAAGAAGAGCAGGTTCTTTCTCTCTTTGTTTTGGGGTTGGGATTTTTCCTCTCCATTTGTTTTAGGGTTGGGTTTTTGATTTGTTTTAAATTTCCAAGCTCTTACATTGTCAATCATTCCATCAGAAGAGGATTTCTGCTTTAATGGATGAAGCAAACAGGTTAAGTATCACACACATTCACTCCTTCACAGTCACTATGCACACCATTAAGCCACAGGAGCAAGCACGTGACTACTTGGTTTTACCTTGGCAAGTCACTTTGTGGACTGTATTATAGTGCTATTAAGTCAAGTCAATGTTTAATTACAAATCATAGTAAAAATAAAATGGTACTTGAATGCTTCTCCATCTCAAAATCATACACAGTCAAGGGTTAAGCCAGGAGTACAAGCATTGCTGCTGACAGCAGGCATGGTTTTGAAAAAAGCTGTTACATTACGACAGTTCTGTTCAGTGAAACATCTGGAAGGGATTTCAAGATTTCACATTACCTTTTGGAACTGTGATAAAAAATAAAGCCTCTCAATTCCAAATGACTGTTAGGTTTAAAACTTTCATTGATTACTCTCCGATTACATTATAGCACTAGTTGTTTTAAGCTGCCAGGTCAGTCTAACACAGGTAAATCTGAAGACATCAGACCTGCTCCTTCGTACAAAATCCCAACGGTAGGTATGGCTGTGTTGCAGCAAGGCATTAGCAGAGCAATTTCAATTCTGAATGACTTTTAGTAAAAACATAGGTAATTTGTTGCTGTTGCAGGCATTTTGCAGTTTCTTCTGAAAGAAATCATCATTAGTACATCCTATTTGCAAGCACAAGAAATCTCAACTACTCATGAAAAGCTGAACAGAGAGTAGCTACTCTGGCGGCTTTACTCACACAGGGGAACGCTGGTAAATTAAGTTACTGCCTGGGAGAGCTCTGGAAAACCCATCTCATTCACAGTCCTTTCAGCACTCAGTTCCTGGAGCAGTAGTGAGCTGACTGGAACGGGTAGCTGTGCAATGAGAGCACAGCATTTCTGACCTGGAAATTATTTTAGCCTTCATGGCCAGGGACCCAGTTAATTTTGTGGTGGACTTTAGGGAGTTGGGGTTTTATTGCTTAAGCAAGCACTGAGACATCTGAAAAATCCCATCTCCCAGACAAGAAAACTGGGAACTCCAGAAAGCTGGGGAAAAATATGTAAGTTGATTGAATGTGGGTATTAAGTTACTTGGCTGAAGTTAATTTTAAGAAATCTGCTGCTGTGGGTGTTAAGTACTCTATTGTTTCCTCAAAAGTTATTTTAGAGAAAAGGAATTACTAATACACAAGGCAGCATGGCTGAGACCCTGATTTTTCATCATAAGGTAATTTCTATATTATCTTCACTAGCACTGTGCAAACTCCAATAATAAAAGCATCATTAGAAACTAGCAAATGAATGACATTTTCCTTTTGGCACTGTGACCCTTGCAGGGGCTGAAGGAGTACTCTAAAAAGCAAATGATTATTTGCATTTAATGCAAAGTGAACTAATTCGTATCTAATCCAGGTAGGCTGGAAATCCTCTCACTTCTTGTACTCCACTCTCATATGATCTCATTTCCAGCCCTGCTGACATAATACCATAGAAAATTACTACAACTAAACCAGAAGGTTAACTCCCCAAAATAGTATCTCCTAAGAAACTGAATGTGTAGTCAATAAGACACACAACGGAACAGATACAAACAACACTGGAAAGATAGCTAGTAGAAGATGAAGGCTGTCAGCATGCAGAAAACATGGATGTTTCTCCCAGTAACACTTACAAGCTTGCGCAATGTTTCACTGGCCTGCTTACTGCTAAGTGGTGACTAAGCCTCAACTTCTCCAGCAGACATGTAAAAACAGAGGAAGCTTTTCTACAGGGAAATTGCTGAGGAGCAATCCAAGTAAAAGGAAGCCATATGTTCAAGAAAGCAAGCAGATATT
This sequence comes from Gallinula chloropus, assembly GCF_964237585.1. Lineage (NCBI taxonomy): Eukaryota > Metazoa > Chordata > Aves > Gruiformes > Rallidae > Gallinula > Gallinula chloropus. The sequence goes on from NC_140090.1 coordinate 37,510,510, forward strand.
AACACTACTTCCTATATGTGGTGGTTTGGAAAGCAGAAAGGAGGCTCGCTCCATCACACAACGACACAGAGCTTTTACCTGTGCAGGCAGATTTTTCAGACCCCACGCACAATCTAAAGAAAATCTGCATCTTTGCTCTCTGCATTGCCAGGTCTCCATCCTGAAGTATTGTATTCTGATTTTACAATGGCATTAAGTGTTAGCATTGACTGAGGAGTGTAACTACTACATTTATTTGGAGCTTGGCATGCTCTCTTCCTATTTCTCTGTGGTGAGAACCTTGCCTGTATCTTCAGAAAAATCAGGCTGCTTCTGCATCCCTTTCTTTGCAGCTTTTGTTCTGATCCTAGTCAAAGAAATTCAGTAAAAATAAATGTTACCCTGTGTCAATACTAGCACGATCAGATCACTGATGTGACCACCAATGTTGGTGCTACAAAGCTTTTTGGAAGCTTTTGTTACAAAGCTTCTCCAACTTAGGCAGCTTTTTCAAAACAAAGCTTTAGACAGTTTAAAATAAATAAAACCACTCACGCTTCCCAAACACAGGAGACTGATACTTTTTGTTATTAAGTATTTTAATTTTCAAATAGGACTCTCAAAACATTTTGTTTCTCACTCTGTTAATCCTTTAACTTTTTGTTTTACACACAATCCTTCCTTTGAAGGAATTTCATACACTACGGGCAATACTGCATTGCTGGCCAACATCATTGACAGTTGATTTAAGAGGTCAGTCTTCAAACTGCACATTTTCAAGGTTATATGGTTCACGATGGCAACCGGAGAAGAAAGAGCAAGTGTAAGAGATCACAGGGACTGCCCTCGGGCAATGGGAAAGTGTGAGTTATGAACTGATGAGGTCCAGAGTAATCTATAATCAATCCCTTGGAAGATTAACTACTCCATTTTATCTTTCAGCCCAGTCAGCAAGGATTCAGCAGGCACTTTGTTGTCTGAGCTGCTCATAAACTTCACTCCTGGTACAATATCGAAAATCAGCGATTGTCAAGACATCGCTCTAATCTGACTCAGCATGTCAAACACTGAAGGAGGAACAAAACCAGGAGCTGTATTTTTTGTGACTGAAGATGTGAAAGCTATCAGTAGCAAAGATAAAAGAATCACTTGTTTCAAAAAAATAAAAACGCAGGCTTTTCCAGATCAGGTACCCATCTGATTACAGCTCAGACTCTTCAACAAAATGTGGTGTTCGCTTCTGAGACACAACACACTATGTAAATAAAGGCACCTGAGAAAAAATAATCTAGCAGCTAAGAATAGGTCCAAAAAGCCAAAAAGCGGGCACTACTAACAACGTAAACTTGTTTGACGCCACCACCTACTGACATGCCAAGCTAAGCAATGGAAATCGCTGTAGCCAAAAGTGCAAAGTCCAACACTCCTCCCTGGAAGGCTGTCCTGTAATTTCCCCTGCCATAATCCCTTCCAAAATTTCATTAATTGATGTGTCCCTGTTCCAATAAGCTTCTTATCCTTTTGAATCTCCAATCACCCATTTCCCTATTGAAGGAACTCACTGGTGTGCCCTCCTAACATGTGACAAGCTGGGTGGTGGCCAGCGGGAGGAGATCAAGACAAGAAAGGAGAGGACCATCTTCCCGACCAAGAGCTAGATGCTTATATCTTTTTAAAGCTAACAGAATTTATCTTGCATCAACCTAGAATTTTCTCTGCACATGGCAGGGATTTTGTCTCATTAGACACTTGAAAGGGGCAAAGGTTTCTTTCGGAAGATACAACAGTCTACAGGAAACCATCTATAACCAAGACTAGAAAACTGCAGTCAGCTCTGACCGCAGGGAGGGAAACCCCAGCTGCCTATTGCTAGAACTCAAAAACCCTCCTTTACACCGCGCTCGTACATAAGGAGGGTAGGCTTTTGATAACTCTGCTTACTAAACACAGGCCTGGCTGGCTCACTGTAAATAAACACTAGGCAATGACAAAACATTATGAGCGTGTCCTATTTTAGAAACCATGATTGTCAAAATATATCAAGTTGGCTTTGATCTCTTTCCATAAACTTCACAGTACCAAATCCTTAAATATCTATCATTAGTTAAGCTCCAAATTCACAGACATCTAAACCATACATGCAATTCTGTATTAAACAAATTCTATGTACATCATCTTTTACTTCAATAGCAGATCTGCAATGAAGGTTTAAAAGAATACAGAAGCATTTATCAAACATGATTTAATAGGTTTATTATTTTCACGGAAAATTTTAAAAAGTTGCCAGATCTGTTACTAACATAACCAAATTCAATACAAAGATGAGCAACAGCACAAAACATCTACATGTTTTAAAGTAAGAAAACACAGTTATTGAAATTGTGTCCTCCATAAAGGAAAGTTTTATCTTTTTTGTCATTGCTATTACTGAAGACATTACAGAAAAATTCTAAAAGGCATTGCCAAAAAAAAAAAATATTATTCCCACTGATATTACCACTACTGTTCTGCAGAGATCTGAATGCTTAAAGCAGGCCTAAACCTCTCAAGCACACATGCAAGTAGTCACATCATGCAGGGAACATGCACGCCCAACACCTACCTCCACTTTCCACCTTCAGAAAGAAATATAAGCAGGTAAAACAAATATCTTTCCCTTGACTTTCAAATTGAAACAGAGAAACAATTGTACATGACCTTTCAAAACACCTACCTATAATCTAACAATCTTAATTATTTCTAAAAGGCTACAAAGTGACCTTCAGCAACATTGGGTGAAAAAACTTCCTATTGCAACTGAACTCATTATATCCGAAGAGGTGGCAATTTTATTTCCGTATTCTTGTACTTCACAAGACTTCTCCTCATGTACTAAAGCATTCCTTGTTCCCCCAGGGACTAATCCCACAAGGCAAGGGCACCTGCAAGGTACAAGCACCTGCAAAGTACAAACGCACTTTCCCATGTTGGAGTCAGGTGCCTTTTATTGATCTGCTGGTCAGGTCTCATCACAAAGTTAAATAACTTCCACCTTGTGCAATCACTCCAGTCACCAAGAATTTATTCTACTGAAGGAAGGCATGGTTTTTTAGGTTTTTTTTTTGAGGATTACTTCCCAGTGATAATTATTTAAATTGGAACAAAGAACGTAGGCAAAAAGAAAACCAGATAGTGTTCTATCCTAACACCACCAATCCAAAATTAGAATAAAATATTCCCCCTTTGGAGATTGTTCTTTCTAAAGCATCCTGTCAGAACTTTGATTCAAAGACTACATTCCAGTTGCAACTGTTGGCATCAGATGCTTTGTATGAACACATAAAACCTCACAGATTTGAGGAACCACTGCCAAAGGGTATTGAGAAAAAATACTTTATACATAGCCATTTAGTTACTTACATTGTTGTTGCGGGTTTCTACTGCTGGAAACTTCCTGACTATGAATTTGACAGCAGATTCCAGGTTTTTGTCAATAAGATAGGATGGTTTCGCTTTGGGGTCACCGCATGCCTATAAGAAATACAATAAAGAAATGACGTAAAAACACAATTACCACCTAAAGCTAAGCGATAGTTGCAAATCTGAAGACAAAACTAGAAAGACTCTTTGTTTGTTTGTTTTTAGTGAGCAGGTGATAAAATGAAAGGCAAAGTGCAGGGACTGTCACAGCTGAAATATGCAATGGGAAACAGTACAGAGATGCTCTTCTACTGAAAAAGATGCATGGAAGTATCAAAGCAGTTAGTGCAGAACAGCAGTGAGGAAAAAAACTCAATCCTAAAAGGAGGAAAAAACCAAAAAAGGTTCCCTTTTAATGCTATTCCTGGTTTGAGGTAGTATTGTATTCATCTGGAGTTAATAAACTGTTAGAGCATTCAATCATGTCATCATCTGTGGAGGACAGTGCTGGGCACATTAAATGATTAAACTATTCTTTGTGAAATGAAACTAAAAGCCCCGCCACCAATCTGCATTTAATTATTCTTTAAAATGTTAACTGCAAGACAATGTTCTATACCACAATAAAACCACCGGTACTTGCCTAAAGTATTCCATTTCCTTAGATTAAGAACTCAAGTTTTGTTCCTTTTCTGTACTCCTACAGTAGCCTAGGCTGGGCTTTAAAAGCAGCAATCAAGAAATGTCAGTCATTTTTGGTCTCTTACATACACATATCGGAACAGCTTCTGTGGACAAGCGACTGGCGAGACTCCTACTTTTGCCAGCTACAGTGCATGCTGTCAGACACACGACTTCTCAACTACTCTGAGTAGCGAGCCATGCTATATACCATTTAGTTTGGAGGAACGTACTAAGAGCAGCGTTACTTACATGACAAAATGTGTACTCGATTTGTATTTTCAGTTTTATGGTCCTCATAGGGGTTTGCAAAGGAGTTTCGTGTCTCATGCAAAACTAAATTACATGCTAGGCATTTCTACGCAACATAGCGAACTCAAATGACAGCTCATTTAAAAAAAACCTTTTCCACATTGATTTCTATGACCAAGTTGTGGACTGTAGAGACAGAAGTCATGGAGTATGAGACCGATTCTGAAAGCGGGCAAGCGGGCAAAGGGAAGGTGAAAAGCTTTGCAAACCTTCCAAACTTGTCCTTGCTGGGAAAGCAGTGTAATAAAAAGAGAGAAAAATTACATATAAACAAATTACTCTTAAATTCTAAAATATGTTACATTTAAGTGAACTAACACACTATCACCTACATCCAAGAGAACATTATGACCATCTGTTACTCTAGGCAGCATACTTTCTACTGGATGGTGATTATTCTAGTACTCACAAACAACTTTGCACAACAGTAAAATTCTAATAAGCACACGTAAAGTGCTGTGTATATACCGAGACATGTAAATTCTAATAGTATTTCCGTACTAAGTTCAGGTAGGGAGAGAAAAATAGGAGTTAACAAACATCACATGCAACTACAGGGGGGAAAAAAAAGGAGAGAAACTCAGTGAAGTTTTACATACCTGAAAAAGAAACGGTAGCCAAGAAAAAAAACAAAAGAGTCATTATTGTAAGTTTCTAAAACTCCTACCAGCAGTACATGACCGTCATTGCTAACGTACTACTCTCACACCAGAACTCTCACATTTGCTAATTTTTCCCACGATTGACTAAATTTTATTAAAATATATATCTATAATGCTACAAGAGGAACTTTTAATGCAAATCAATTCAGCAACATCCATGGTATCAGTTAGATACTAAATAGTTGCTTTGATATTCTCACAGCAGCAAACACCATGTACCACAGAAGATCTACTCCATATGCACTTTAAAGTCTTTTACATGGTTGCAAAAGTAACAATTACACTACAAACAGGCATTGAAAAATTAAACAATGCGTGCTTCAAATTTACGCAGTCTTAATTAGCTAGATGCCATGGTTTTGTCAGAATCCGTGTCAGATTATTTCAATTTGCTGTCCATATATAACTTTCCCTACTAAAAGGAGGATTACAAACTGAAAAAACAGCTTAATAAACAACATATATTTGTGGCTTGTTAAATTCCAGTACGGTTGCTGTTACACAGGAGACAAGAAATCTGCCACTGTTGACTTCCTAAATTTTCCAGTCCGATTTCAAATCCTGCTTACATACACACGCCTTATTTCTCCTAGCAACAGATGTTTTCCCTCCTATACATCAGCTCTCCAAAATGTTTACTAAAAATTATGGTCTACCCAAGCCCCTCTGCACAAATCATTTGCATGGAAACAGGGTCTGAAAACACCAACATGTACATCCTCACGTGGCTTCAGGAACCTGAATCCCAGAGATGACAAATATCCTCTGTCTGACAGGCAATCCCCTTAATACATCTAAAAAGGTGAGTAAGCGCTTTGATCCTTCCCGTTATTTCTTTGTTAACTCCAAGCAACCATGATTCTTCTATAGACTTCCATATACTTCAATTCTAATATGCTACAGAAGATTGAGGCACAGATAAAGCAACCTGCCACAAGATTCAAAAGGTTAAAGGTATCCTTCACACATTTCAAAACTCCAAATTCTCAGCAGCTGTATAACAAGCCTACCTACACAGACTGAAGAGAATGAGGACAACAGACAACATTCAACAAGCAGGTCAGTGCCTTTTCCTTCCCTTGCCCAGGTGCCAGAGCAGCTCAGTTCCTTTCTAGGAACTGGTATTATTTGATTACCACATGTTGTTGTGTGATCCATAGGGTTAGCTGCACTCAGCATCAAATCTAGAGGAGTCTGTGCAGGCTAAACCTCCCCTAAAACAGCAAACAGGCCTATGAAGCTCAGGCTCACTATGGTTCACTCTAGGAAGTGTAGAAGAACCCAACCCTAGCACATCTGCACCAAGTGTGAAAGCGCGGTAAGGCACATAAACCACAATTCTGCACTGCAGAATGAGCAAAGACGTTGAGGTCAATGGTCTTACGATATAGGTAGGAAATGCAGCTTTCACTTTTAACAGTGTGGTCAACACAGAATTGACTTGTCAGTACTGTAATAGGCAGGAACACTGCAGTACAACATACAAAGATCACTCTGCCATATACAGTGCTCTGGCATTCAAATAAAATTCCAAGAATTAGCCAAATGCAGTCGCCCTTTCACAATCAGTCTCACATATCACTCATTCCCCTAAGGGAACTACAACAACCTTTCTTCACTTTTTTTTTTTTAAAAAAAACAACCAAACAGAACGGTTACACTTTTTTAACATTAAAAAGAGATTAAAAGAATTTAAAATGTCCTCACTAGTGCAGCATTCATGGAATACTGCTCTGAGAAACTATGGGATTCCAGCTGCTCCAGCCCCGCAATACTACACTGAAAGAATCTCTCAGCAGCCATCTCCAAGTTCCTTTGTACATTACTAAACAGTTGCCAAGCAGTTACACTGAAGAAAAAAAAAAGAAAGACGATGCAAAGCTATCATTAGAGACTAATCTAAGTAATTAAAAAACTAAAATAAAAAGGACTCGGGTGCTGGGTTTCTATGCAGTTGCACAGCATTTCTTCCCACAGCACTTTAGAACGGCAGCCTGCTATGATCAGCTCTCAACTGCAAGCATATTTTCCCGATCTGATTCTGCGTATCCAACTCTCAACAACGTGATTTCTATAGCTAAGGGATTATTCAGAATACTCATTTGCTATCATATGCACGGATCATCAAAATTCAGACTACACATGTGGTTTAGAGATGCTTCACTATGCTTACATTTTGAATTAAAGCAGCGTTTCCCTGCCTAGCCAAATTAGGTAACTAGATCATCATTATTATCATTGTTATTACACAAAATTGAGATTCTATTATTTAATTGATGCTATTAGGTTCTTCTGTGCTATTTTAACTTTGAAAATGAAGAATGCTACATAGCTTCACTTATCTGGTGGTGCTAATTCAAAAGCGGCCAACAGGAAAACAACCACCATCAAAAACCTTCATAAGGGCTACATGCAATATAAGTAGCCACTAAAGAACACAGAATCCTGTAGAACTGGCTCTGGCCCAGAATATGCCAACATAAAGAGATACAGCAACGAGGCCTTTTGCCCCCGATACAGTTTCAGCTATGACTACAAAAGCCCAAGCCTAACATTTTATCTCCTACTCAAGGGCAGAGGATGTTGGGGAACAAAAACACATCCATCAACAAAGTTACTACATAGAATCCATCTGAAGTGATGTGAGTAAAGAGAAGTTTATGTTTAGGTACAATCTCGGTCAAGAGGCAGTGTACAGGGTGCAAACCTATATTTACGACACCTAAACTTTTACATAGATGTGCCACGTGTCCTTGAGTAAGAACACCGGGAAGTATTACCACAGTCCCACTGTGTAGGATGATGAAAAAAGGAAAAAGTCTAAACATGCTACTGTATTACAGAAATATCATCAATATCTTTTTCTTGCTAAAATCAACCTATTCCAAATTATCAGCAAGGCTGTTTCCCAACAAAAGAAAAACAGGGCCATCTGAATCAATAATTTCCCATTTTCATCCCCCAAACCTCCTACATCAGCAGATGATCATAAAGCAAGTCATATTTCGCAGCATTTTAACATGTTTTTATTACTTAGGGATCTTGATTTACCGTTACTGCAGACCTAAGATAAAACACTGCTAAGCATGGTTCCACTGGACTGTGACAACACACACTGAAATAATCTGAGTCAACAAATCATCTTGCTTTCACATTTCATTTACAAATGACTCTGCACTAAAAAACTGTGAATTTAACCTGCAAATAGATGGAATTTCAACATCAGCAAGATATACGCCATTCCCTGTGTTAGTAACTTCCATTAGTAAATGGAAGTACACTAAGATTTCTCATATTTAAAAAATGGGAAAGGCTCTTGTACGTACCATTTACCGTTTACTACAGCACGTTCTCTTTGAAGAAGCAATGCTACTGAGGAGGAGAGGTGAATAATCAATAAAGGGCTGTTCTGAATGATGAATATGGAAGGAAACAGTTTACGTTTGCCTTGACATTCCTGATGAATCCTACCACAACTGCTTTGTTGTATTTGAGGTTTTGTGGAAGCCCAATTTTAATAATAAACAGGCTGGTCCCAGATAAGCTTTGTGAATGAAGCCTTGCCCACCATAACTATACAAGCAGATGCAAGAATTAGTTGGTCTCGCATGGGCAATGTAACTGTCCTACACCAGTATCACTGGTAATCTCGTGCCAAGTAAGTTACATACTGGTGCTTGCATTTATATGTGATACACAAAACGTAAACCTGTATTTTGATATATAAACTACGCTAGCAGTAGTTGATATATAAACCATGCTAGTAGAGTCAACCAGAACGGTATTGTTCCCGTGACCCAAGCATGATCAGTAATGCAAATAAAGTATCTAGTTTTGGACAATCTGTGTAGACCTTGGACATATTCAACACATGGCTCAAAATTTTTGTCACTTTAACAGCTACTGCATTCTTCATGTATGAAGGTTCAGAAGCCTGGAAGATAACATATTTTCATATTCATTCAAATTACAGGCATTAAAGTCAGCCCAATGTTTCCTAGAGGTAAGCCAGACATCCCCTCTACCTTCCTTCAGTGAGTCTTGAACCCTGAAGTATATCCTTTATCTTAAATCCTAATGTAGCTCTACTCAGAAATCCAACCCATTAAAATGTATGCTCAGATGAAATCAGAGGAAAAGGATAGAAAGGACCTCAAGAAATTGCCTACTCTGTTTTACCATTCCAAAGGAGGCTCAATTGTATCTATGTTGTTCCTGGGAGATGTCTGTCAAATCTTTACTTACAGGCTACATTCAAAAAACATTCTCACAGTCATTTCCAATATTCAGAGATCTTTTTCATTAGGAAGTTCTAAGATCTAGACTTAACTCTTCCCCCTACTATTTAATCCACCACTTCTGTGGCCACACTGAATCATACAAACTGTTTCCCTTCTCTCTACAGCAGTCCTAAATACTTAAAAACTTTTATCACTTACTAATTTACTTCTGCGTGACCGTTTTCTCTTATTATGCTGCTCTGGACATTCTCCATTTTATCGACATCTTTCTTGAAAACTGTGTCGGATCAGATATATTTTGTATGAGTCTCAATGCATGTCACGTAAAGCAAAAAGGATTACTTCCCTTATCTTCAGAGTATCTCGCTCACACATCTATAAAACCTCCTGTCACCTCTGATTTTTTGCAGCGAAACCCAGTTGGCTTACATTTACCCTGGCATGTCCCTAACATCTCCCAGCTATTTTCTACAGACTTTCTATCTCATTATTTTTCATTTTCTATTTTGAATTTCACTAAGTGCCGAATAGCTTACAATCCTGCTTGCTCAGCCACCTCCAAGTTTGTTAGACCACACCTACAATTTAAGCTGTGACTGAATTCCAATTAGGTTCTTCGTTATTTCTGAAGCTTCCCCCTGGTTTCCTACCCACAAATTTATTAAGCACGCCGTAGTCATCATCTAGGTTGTTAGTACAATGACTGGAACCAGTGGTAAGACACACCACAAGGAGACCCTGCTGAACCCCATCTGACAATGAGACCTTCATAACTGCTCCCTAATGTGGCTATCCATCTGTTCTCATCGTTACAACTTCATCCAGACTGCACTTCCTTAGATTGTTTGCTAGAACAATAAGGTGAGGTAATGTCAGCAGCCATCCTAGGGTCAGTGTGTAGAATTCCTATGACGTTCTCCATACTAGAGCAACCCGTCACCTTGACCATTAAAGAAATATGCTTGGTGTGACACTATCTGTACAGCAGTAAGTTCATGTTGTCCTCTTGTGTCTGTAGCACCATTTTAAGCAAGCACTCAGTTCTACTAATCAAATATGGGGCAGGGGAAGAAATTTCACTGCCACAAAACCTCCCCTAAATATAACTTATAAAGGAACAGCTTAATAAAAGATGAAAAAGCAATGGGAATTCCCTGTCTAATCTGCATCTAAAATAAGATCAGCTGTGACTTTTTAGCTCTATCTCCTTTGCACTTGATCTTAAAAATCTCTTGCAGCTAAAATTGCATTTCTTTTTGTGTCAACACATCAGGGCAGCAAAAGAACAGTTATGGTAGGGCAGGCGATGCAGGTTTGTAAACAAAGAAACAAGGTAAGGTAATTCTGGGCATCTATATTTGAAACAAAAGGATGAATCTACCTGGCTTTTTGTTATTTCAGAAGATACAATATATTTTTTTATTGTATTAAAGTTTTTATTGCTGTTGTTGTTTGAGAGTTTTTTTACAAAATTAGTTGTTTTTCTGAGCTAAAATAATGTACAACCTAGTATCATCAGTTTGTGTTTGCTTCTTGAGTAGAGGATTTTAAAATTTATGTTTTTTAATTGCCAGCACTGACTGTTTCATTGGGGCTTCTCTCCTATAGGTAGGACAGTACTCTGAAACACAACTAGACAAACATATACTGTCATTTTAACCTTTAAAGAACTGCTGACATCTATCAAGGACTGAAAGCCTGACTGCCCCACCCTAAGGCACTTCCTGATATTACCTGCTCATTCCAATGCCAACCTTACTATTCAAACCTAGATTACTTGTGAGCTTTTCCTCTCAGCTCAAAGCTCTGCACTCCAGGACTGTGTCAAAAGGGTGATCTAACCCTACACCCCTCCCAACTTCAGAGCTCTGCAGGTTGGATGCTCCTCCATGTTCTCACCTAAAATCCCTCCTGCTTCCCCCCGCAAGAACCACTGTAGTGCCTGAGCAAAACAGCGTGCTTTATCTACTGGTTCTATTAACCAAACAATCAGTTGGCTTTTACAACTGTCCCCTGCAATGTCCCCCTTCAGCAAGTCCTCTCCAGTTCAGCTGTGGAGCCTTTAGGATGTTTTTCTTCATCCCAATCTCAAAGCAGTGTTAAAGGCTGGCCAAGCAAGATCAGAGCTCTATTCAGCCTTGGCTGCACTGATCAACTTGGCATCATTTAACCACAGGAGATTTGATGCAGTCCTCTTCTTTCCCTCACAGCACAGGCCTTCTCTTGCTCTTTTGAAAAGAGTGCGCACTTTAACTGCTGCAGAAGAGAAAATAAATAGGGAAAACAAAAAGTACTGAAGATAACAAATAACATCCTTAATAAAGTCAAGAATCCAATATTCCCACTACTGCATCTTTAAAGAACTAACTGCCAAATGACTTTAAATCGGGCTTCACACTAAGCTATGTGGTGCTCACAAAAGGATTGGAACAACATTTTGAGTCTGGAGTGGTAAAGTCAGCTAAACCCCCTGCAAATATTTATTCTGTTCCTTATCTATAACTTCAGTTTGGTTATGCAGTTCACACCCAAGAACTGGTTGATGATTCTCATTTTTCAGATACTATGCAATCATCAGAGTTGTGAAAGTTAAACGAATTTGTCTGGTTAATGACATTAAGAAAAAAACCCTTGCAGATAAATGCAATACCTGCACCATGAAGAACAACTGAACATTGCCAGCAAAGCAATTAATGCTAAATAACAGATCTGTCATGTTTGAGTAACACATACTCTAATAAACTCAAAACCTTAACTTTTATCCCAGGCACTTCCGTGGACAGTATACTGCTTCAACATTCATCAAAAATCACTCTCTTGATTTCCTCTGGCTAAATCTACACTACAGGGACTTTTAAGATAAAATCTCCTGTTGTAAATACTTCCCAGTATCCAAGGGCTTGATAAACAAAGACAAAACAGGCCCAGAGAACACGAGATTACTCTATTCCTCTGCCACCACTCCTGAATAATACACTTACTTGCCAGTACTGGCAGCACTACGCATACCAACACAGTCTCAGTCTGCCCTGGAAGGTAAAAAGACTCCAAGCTTCACCTGAGCTAGGATGACATGAAAAACCCCTGCCGTCCTTTACGAGTCTCCAATTAAACCTCAGTAAGTTCATGACAGAAGGGTTACATGGAAAGCAGTAATACAACTGCTAGCCTGAATAAGTGAGGCTGAAGTCTTAAAAAAAGTAAACGGAACAAATTAGGAGAGAAACTGCAAGAGCAAGATTTCCCAGTTCAGGACTAACAGTGGTCCCAGTACAAAAGACAACTGAAAGCAGCAAACAAAGGATCCTACTTCAAAATAACAGCCGCAACGAAAGTAAATCCATCTCTATACATGTTGAACGTGAGTTTTGCCTCATCATCCACTACTACATTAGTAATCCCACTTCTCATACATTCCATGCTGCTCTCAGAGACAAACCCACACATTCAGATACCCTTATACTAAAAGCAACACACTTCAAGCTATTTCAGAAGACACCACCACCACAGCAGGTCACTAAACAGGAACTGATGAACAATTAACAGCTATGAGCACAGTGACATCCAAACTGAAATTTACACAGGAAGATGAAGTACAAACAACAAGTTTCTAACTGTTTTCAACATCTTCTGTAACTCCTTGGGAAGTAAGGTTTGCCTGCTTTTTTTCTAATAGTTGAGAAATTTCTGAATTGTTTAAAGCCTCTATGTCCCAGACAACATCTACAGCAATCTGTAGCGCAGCTACAAATACTTCACCTCTCACTTCCTCTTATGAAAAGTCTTAACCATTTCCTTTAACCACAAAAACCACATATTATGTGGTTATCTCTAGTAACTCAACTTTTGATGTCATCTTAAATAGGGGAAGCTACAAGAATTGTATACAGTGGTTTTGGAATCAAGGGTTTTCAGAAAGGGAAATTATTTTAAAAAGGAAATGAAAAAATTAAGCGTTCCGAGCAGCCAGCTAGGCTGCAGCGGCTGAATGGAGATCCGCAATACAATCATCAACCCTGAGACTTCTGGGGCTCACTGTCAGAGCCAGCCTCTGACTGCAGTTTAAAGAAAACTACTATTTGAATCACAAATCACTACATGAATGTACAGCGCCGTGTCTGGGACATCTCCAGATTTGCAAAGCTATACGTCACGCAGTATTCAAGCCGCTTGGTCACACCTCCTCTCTCCCTGCATGGAAGACCTACGCAATTTTGGACTCTGTTCATGGCAATTGCAGGAAAAACTGGTGTCACCTCTAACGCTGATGGTCCCCTACCGAGAACCTATCCACTTGCATCACTTCACTAAGACGAGTAACAGCAGAAGCTGCTACCACCATATGGGCAAACGTGCTCAGGGCTCTGCCATCCAAACACGCCAGCAGAAATGTGTCTGTAGGTGCTGGACCGCTTCACATGAGCAAATGTCCCCAAATCAGAACATGAGTAATGGAAACAGAGTCTGTGCTCGCAAGGGCCAAGGCATAGCTGGATGTCAAGACGAGGTCTGATTTTTCCTGTCTCATTTCCTACCTCGTCCCAGCAAAGCACAGTGATGCTCGGGCAAAATTCCCCTAGCCTGTATTTCACCTGGGGTATTTCTCTCAAAGCGTAACAAGCGCACTCAGAAATGACTTCCCTGTTTTTCAGCTTTTTCCCATAAACAGGGAACTCGTATTTTGCATTACAAGTGTAATTATGTTGTTACCATTATTAGGTTAAAGCAGTTTTTCCAATGTACAGAACTGCAAACTAAAAGGATCCTCACTTACACTTTGTCAAGACAGGAATTTCCGATGGTTGAGTCAGAACACTTTATTTATGTCAGGAAAGACTTTCAGAAACACTCCAGTGCATGTTAACTACCAACACTGCCTTGGATCAACCCTCACTGAAGTTGTTTTGAACACTTCAATCACTGGGTCACCACACTGGAAACACCACCCTAATTAAAATCAACGTTGCACTCGGTACAGCCAAGAGTCCCTTACTACTTCCGGAACACAACTCTCCCATATGAGCAAAACAATTTGACAGGATGCTTTCTTCAACTTGGATCTGCTCAGCAGGGCCACCACTGACAGAAACCTCTGCTCTGAAGTCAGAGCAATCACGTAAGCTCCTAAAAATCTCCAAGTCCCTCCATTATCGCCACAGAGTGGGCCACCTGAACCCAGCATGCAGAAGGGCACAGAAATTTTAACCTGCAAAGGTACACTCCTTGCCTGCCTATAACAACTAGCGTTTTAATCAAAATAAGAAAAAACCTCTCCCAGAAATAATTGTGCTTGAAGCAAAGCATAAAAATCTTAACAAACGCTCGCTACTGGAAGCGGTCTGAATGACGAGGTATCTGTCGCACATGAGGAAAGTATTGCTGATAGGGGCACATGAAGCCCAGAAGCTGGGCACGGCCAGGAACCACGCTCTTCCACCCAGGAAAGCTCAAGGGCTTCCTTCAGGACAGAAATTCCCTACGCAGGGAGGCGGCCTTTCCCTCCGGTCCGGCAGCTGCCGCTCCCCGCACTGCCGAACCACCCACATCCGTGCGAGTACGGATTTGGCCCGCTTCGGGCGGGCGGAGAGCAGGCTTAGCCCCCACGGCAGCTCCACCTGCTCCACCTCACGCCGGGGGCTGCTAAGCAACCACGCGCCTCGGACTTGCTGAGATGAAATTTACTAATTTTACCCCAAACTCCTTCTCTACGGTAGCGGCAGGTTTCGCAACACGGCGTGGGAAAGCCCGTGCGGAGCGGCCCACTCCCGGCACCGTGACTCACGCACGGCGGGGCGGGAGCGGCTCCGGGCAGCACTGCCTGCCGCGGGGGCCGCGCCGGGCCTAGGCCCCGCGGCGGGGGGCGCCGGGCCTGCGGGCACCGCGCAGCACCGCGCCTGGCTCCCCTACTCCCCTCCTTCCAGGTAGGGACGCGGCGGCGGCTGCCCCCCGACAAGCCCCGGCACCCTCCCAGGCCCCGCCGCGCCCGGGTCCGCAGGCGGCGCGGCTGCGAGCCGGGCCGGAGCGGCCGACCGCGGGCGACGCGGCTACCGCCGCCTCCCCGCCCTGCCTCTCGGGCCCCGCAGCTAGGCCGCGGCGCGGCCGGGTGAGCCGCAAGCCGCGCGGCGGAGCGCCGGGCCGGCCGGGGCCCGGTCGAGCGGGCGGCGGGGATCTCGCCGGGGCGGTTCCTCCCCCCCGCCTCCCCGCCGGGGCCCCCGCACCTTCTTGATGTTGTAGAGCCGGGTGAGCATGCCGACGCCCCGGTCGTTCAGGATGGTGAGCTTCTCCGCCAGCTTCTGCTGGCTCGGCTGCAGCACCGACCGCGACATCCTGCCCCGCTGCGCTGCGCGCCCCCGGCCCGGGCCCCGCCACTCGCAGCCCTGCCGTGGCGCGGCCGCCGGCCCGGCGCTGCCTCCCCCCGCCGCCGCCGCCGGCCTCGCTCTGCGCTGCCTCCGCGGGGCGTGGCCACGGCGGCGCGACGCGTCACGTGGCGCGGCTCTCTTCCGCCCCCTGCGGGCGGGCGGGGAACGGGGCGGGGGGAAGCTCTCCCGGCTGCCCGCTGCCCAGTGGAAGCCGCGGGTTGTCAGCGTTAGGTCCGCTCACAGGCGGCGGCCCGCCTGTCTGCTTGTGCCGTCGCTGTACTATCAGAGACCTTGCTCGGGCCCTACGTGAGGTAGAAGCCCGGGGTGGGCCTCAAAACCGCGAAGGGTATCCCGCTCGTCTCGTACATAACCGGCTGAAGTCAAGAGCTGAAGCTCGGCAGAGGGCTGCTGGGTGCATATCGACACACCTACCACCACCCTGGGCCTTCCCAGGGTGCTTGTGCTGGCCCCATAAGCACACACCCATGGTGGCACCCCAAAGCCATGGGGGCACTGGGGAGAGGGGCTGTGAGGGGACAGCCACCCCGGCCTCTTCCAAGGCTCTCGCTATTCCCCAGAGCCACCGCTGCAGGCCAACGTACAGCACACTCAGAGAAACACCATTCCCCTGGCTATGTAAGTCACATCACTGCTATTGCTTATGGGAACAAAAAACATCTGCGTTTTAAGGCACAGCGAAGTATTTCCCCACCCTGGATGTCAATGAGAGCACTCCACAAGAGCTCTCCCATACTGTGACCTGTTCCCTGGGAGGGTTGCACTGCTGGGTGGCTGGCACAGATGCAGGGTTCCGAGCCTATTTACTAAGAGATGGGCTTAAGAATTAAACTTCATACCTCATTTTCTTATAACACCACCATCTGTGCTTTTTTTTTTTTGCATATTAACACTTCTATTTAATTTTCAGTTTGCATTTTTGCATCAGGAATCAGAATCAGATGATCGCAGCCTTCTAGCGGTTTTAAACAAATAGGTTTTAGAAAGAAAAGAAATCAATGTTAGAAGCCTACATGTAATTAAATTGTTACTGACCTCCTGCTTTAGCAGTTACATGATCATTTATGATTCAGAATGAACCAGGAAGTGAGAACTTTGAGTTCCAATCTTAAGTCTGCTATTGACTCATTCTTTGGCCTTTATCAGATTTTCTTTCTGCCTCAGCTTTGTGTCCAAGAGTCAGGAATACCTAGCAACAACGCTGTAATGACTAATTAGGTTCGGCCTGACCTTTCACTTCTGCAGCCTACTGAAAACATCAGTAACATTCAAATCAGTATTTAGATTTGTAACGCATAAAATGCTACATAATCTCAAAGTATCCAACTGATATCTACAGCAATACTTTTACACAAAGCATCTTCCTTCTATTATCAAGTAACTTAAAAATATCAAATGTAGTGTCTCCAGTTGCAATAATGATATTTCCCATGGTGGCGTGCTTCAAAATAAGCAGCAGTGATATTGCTGAGTACAGGATTTTTTTGTTTCTCATACACAGCTAAAAGAGCAGCAGTAACTTCTTAATTCCATATTCAATTCATATTCAGTCTTCTCAAGGTTTCAAACATTAACAATCACAGAAGCTGTAATTTATATGTAGCCAAGCAAGCGGAATGACACCAACATTGTGAAGCAGGATGTTACCAACATTGTGACGGTTCGTTGGGAGTTTTGTGCATCATATTCAATCACCTATGATCTAATTCCTCTGGAATTAGTAGAAAAAACGTGGGTTACAAAGTAGTCAAAGCCACTTGACTTTGATAAAGCTTGCGCTTTCAGAGCCGGCTTGAAAACTTCCAAGCTCTCTGTAACGACTAATGTAGCTTGCAACAGGAAAGCAATCACAGTTCACTTCCACACCGCACAGATAACAGGTTGAGGCACAGAAGGGCAAAATGACTGGCTCTCTCCTTTGTAGTAATGACAGAGCATCCTGTTTTTAAACTCCCACACTATTCCTGAGGCTGTTTACAAGATCCTATTATAAGAAGCACCTCTAGTTGCCCTTTTTTTTAAAATGCAAATGGTGCTGAGTTAGCTGCGTTTCTTGAAAGTGAAAACATCCTGGATAGCAGAATAGGGAAAGGATCAGTACCACTAAACAAGAATTTCTAATACAAGGAATTTTTTCTACCATGCATGCACACTGACCTAATACTTTAATGTATTATTACCTGAATTATCACTGTAGCATGGTTAGGCATAGACTTCTAACAATATTCCTCTAACACACAAGCAGCTACATTAAAGCAAACAAAAAACCAATCTCCCCTTTAGGTAGAGCCTAGGAGACCAGATGTTTTCAAGTACGACCCTTTGCAAAATGACAGTTATTCAGCAAAGGTATCCGCAGGGTGCCAAGACCTGATTAGGAAAAGGAAGTGTACCCTATCTCAACTCAGAGAAAGACTTGAAAGGAGAGCACCAAACTCAGTGACAAAAGACCTTACTGCCCACGCAAACACAATTTGAGCATCAGGACCAGTGTCAGGTTTGGAACTACAAAGCACACGTTTTTTCCTCTGGCTTTTAAGCACTTACTGCTTATTAGAAGGAGAAAACGCACACATCTAGGGGAGATACAGTACAGCCAAAAGTTAGGCTTCACAGGAACCACATCAAAACCACTTGGAAACCTTTGCTATATGTGAAGGGAGAAATCACAGTGACAGAAAGCAGATGTTACCAAGTTCAAACTTGGTTAATGTGAATGCACATACTGAAGCAGTCAACAGTTTGTCATCGCTTTTAATGGCGGCAGGGTAAAGCCCGTGTTGTCATACTCCTTTTGCTGCAACTATGTGGGAAGCACAGGCATACATATGGGTTTTTGACAAGAAGATTTATTGCATTTTAGATTATAAAAATGTCTGCATTGTACAATCTGGGCTCACCAGTCTAGCAGCAAGCATAACAATAAAGTGGAAATACAAGCTTTGTCAGTACCAGCATAACTCCTACAGGTGTGGCAAAATTAAACCAAGGGAAGAGTAAGCCCAACAATTCTTTTTAAAACACACGACTACTATTTACTTCATGACTTATTACTGCCTTAATGTTTAAATGACTTTTGGTATTTATTCCAAAAGTATGAATTTAGGACAAGTTTTAAACGGCAGTTCAGATTTGGCTTAAGCTCACTTCTGCTCCTTTTAAAACTAATTTTCTGCTCGCTTCAGGATTTACCTGTGCTATTCTCTATCCCCACTACACCAAGCTGACAGATTCATTATATTTTAAACTATAGTTTTCTTGATGAAGCCAGTCCTTTTCCATTATCTAATCTGTCATCAAGCCAATGTGTCTGCAATTTCCCAGGTTCTCTTTTATTCCTCTCTTTAAAGGTGTTTGGGCATTAATTTAATCTGTTCTCTCATAAACATACAAGCTCATGTGCGTACCAGCTCTCTGTTCAATTCGATGCACATCTCTACATCCTCCTGGCTGAGGTCATGCACAACACAGCAGTTGCTCAGAGATACCAGACCTTTCAACTTAAAAGGACACGAATGTTGGATAGGAAAGACAAAAGAGGCATGCAAAGCCAGTTTGAAATAGAAGATGAATACTTCAGCAGCTGTTCTCTCATGCGCTGCAGAAACCCGCCAGTTTGAGAGTGCATGAGCACTTCTGCTCCTACTGGAGGGACAAGTATGATGAGCCTGCTCCAGAACATCTTGTCTGGTACTATGCGAATGAGCCTTAATCAGCAGAGAAGCAGATTGTCATTGCCATTTGAGAACTGGCTTTTGCAGGGTGTCTCAGGTCCATGACTAACCAGTTGTGCTTAACAAATGTCAGCCTGGTGGCTATGGAAGTTTGTGGCAGCAGGAAGAAAATCGCTTACATGCGAGCTATCAGCATGGAAAAACACAATGAGCCTAGAAAGCATTGGTGTGCTAGGATTTGTCTTGCTTCAGACTGAAGCACTGATTACATGTAGAACAGTGGTGGAATGAAGATGGAGGGTTAGATCCAATTGTTTATTTTCAGAATTAGGATTATAGGTAACTGTTGCAGAAACCTTTAAGCAAATGGATTAAAGAGATTTCTCGCTGGCTATGGAACAAAGCTTAGGAGGGCTGTCAGAATGAGTCAACCAACTAAAATAAGGTCTTGAACCGATATGGGTGTTGACCTTAAATTAGGTTTCTAGACAGGGGTTACATCACCAGCTTTGAAAACATCCTGGTAAATACTGAAACCAGAAATGGCACTGGATTAGGAGTCCACCTAGATTAGAAAGGGCATTTTATTTGCAGTTTCTTTACAGGCTGAAGAAATGAGCAGAACCAACAGTGATCTCCAAGATGTTTGGTAGGCCACTAACCAGACACAATGCCTGATGGGCTTGCAAATCTTTATCATAAAGAGGAGTTATCCTATGCTAACAGCTCACTAACCAGAATAAAAGACAAGTGATCAGTTTGCAATGACCTCTGTCCTCTTTGAAATTGGGATGTGCTCAGAAAGTTGTGCGTTGATGCTAGAATACCAATGCCAGCTAGCCAAATGGGAGTCATTGAGGTGGTCCTGCACACAGAAGAAACTGTAGGGTTTCTGCTGGGCCCAAATTTGTCAGCATCTTCATCTACATACAGAGCCTCCTTTGGCAAGCACGTTCAAGCTCATGTGCTCTGACCTACTTTCATTAGCCTCTGTTTACACTTCTTCTGTCCTAGATAAACAGGGTAGCACCAGGGACTAATGTGTGGCTACAGTTATAAATGTACAAAAATAACCTATTAGAGGTTTCCTTACTTCCTCTCATGATAATCCAGAATAGCCCATACCTCTAGATGCAATAACTTTTATGCTCCATCCAGCAGAGACTAGGAAGCCCTCTGCCTCAAACTTCTCATGCATTTAGGGGAAGAAAATTTTAGCCAAGGAACACTCAAAGCAAGAAGGGTTGTTGCCCATTGTTTTGGGAGTCACACTTACCAGTCAGTGATCTTGAATGTTGGTTATACTAAATATCGAGTTAGAATGACCCCTTTAAAAGTAAGGTCTGCATATGACAGAATAGTCCAACTGTAGATTTTGACAGATAAAAGTCTGTGGAGAAAAGCAAGCTAGTGGAGAAGGATGACACAAAAATCACCCAAATTGTCACACCAGTGAGCTACAATCAAACTGGGGAAACTGAAAACCTACTACAGTTATGTTCCACATTTCCATCTGTAATGTTTTCTCTATTTGACAAAGAAATGAGTCACTTGAGGGTATACACAGCAGTTGTTTCACACAGCACAGAAATATACAACTTAAAACAGAAATAGAAACAATACTGGGATAGATACAACAAAAGTGTATCCCCAGTATGCAGTGTGAATCTCTGCATGTGGAGATGGGTAGCAGGATAGGGTTTGGCTGGGAACACTGAGCATCGCTCATAGCTTTGCAGCTCAGAACTGAAGTTCAGTGTTTATGATGACAGCTACAGTAAAAATTATATATGGTCATCACTTCAAATTTACATCACTCAAAGAACCCCCAGATGACTCTGCATCTCAGCATTTGCTGTTCACATAACCTAGTTTGGTGAGTTGCTCTCTGAAATAAGATGCAGAAAATTTTGCTCATGGAGAAAACAGGTATGGTAATTTTACTACAGGGCACATAAGTACTTCGAAAGTACTTATTTCCTAATGATTTGAACTCTAGGGAAGCGCTGCCTGATTGCCTTCACTGCAGCAGATCTCCTTAGACAGATTAGTTCTATTGCATTTAGGGCTTTTCACATACATCCCTTCTTTGGTGATAAAATTTTTGGGGTTTTTCTTGGTGTAGTGTTTGAGGTTTTTAAATTTTATTCTTTTTAAAGGATGTTCCCCTAAACGCCTTTTAATGTGTTTGAAAAAATTTGTCTTACATGTATAACTCATTATATGTATCTTCCAGGGTTTGGTTTGTGCTTTATTTTCCCTGCAGTATTTTGTGATAACAAAATCTAGCATATGCTTCTTACAAAAAATTATAATCTCTAATCCAGGAAAATCTTTTCTCTTCATAGTGCTCATGTCAGAAACAGTCTCGTGTTCAACTTGCTAAATTATGCTCCTGTAGCAAAGGATGCCATTAGCAAAGGAGCATCAGAGACTTTGTCTGCTTGAGTTAATGAAGCTCATTGTTTTGAGTTGGACAGAAAACAGCTCTTCCATTTTATGAAAAAACTGTGAAGTTTTGCAATTAAGGTGAAGCCAAGTAAAGGGCATTCAGATGAACCATATTCTCCAATTTTTCTATTTCTTTTTGTTTGTCAGGAAGTGAGGTGTTATGCTTATGACATTCCATTTCACCTTAACCCCCATGTAAAGAAGACATCTCTTCATGTTGAACAGTAAGAATAGGTCCTACTTCCATGTCTGGCTAAAGCAATCTACAAAATAATTCTCCTACTGCATTCAGTTTATGATCCTGACTAGAAGCCATAAGGGTTTCCTGCTCGGTCTCTGTTAAACTAGAAAAACTTGCCATGCATCCTTGTACAATTTGTAATATTAATATTTTATTATGCCTGTGGAAGCTACATTTAAGCAAAAGCTACATATAAAATCCTACATGAAGTCTGAAATAAACTTTGATTTTACCTTCTTTAATTTTAACTTTCCACACTGTAGGCTTGGTCTTTGCTGCAAGTGAAATTTTGTTCTAAAGTAGCTCTCATGTCTTTGACCACTGAAATAAACCTGTAGAGAAACAGGAAGGTTGAGAGACAGATTAGTTGCATTTATGCAGAAGCAGGCTGCTACAAGCTGAAGTGCAGAATGGGAATTGCTCTTTTGAGCGTTCTAAAAAAACAAAAAAACCAAACACAACCACCAAATTGTGAGTAGTCATAATGATCAGCCACTGAAAACACCTAATTCTACCTTCTCCTTCACCCCCACTCCATAAAACGGAGAAAGAAACCATGCTGTGGGTTTCAGAGGAGTTTCAGGGAACCTCACGTATGTTAACATCATTTATCTTGAAAAGCTCAGACTTCCTCTTCTCTCTTTTAGGGTCCTGACCCTTACTGCAATTTTTTTTCAGGCCTTTCTGCAAATTTAACTTCTCTGAGATGAGGATATTCTTGAAATAACACACACACAAACAGTAAAGAACAACTGCCTTGGTGACTCACAGTCTGTGCTAATATACAATTAACCACCCCTCCTTTGCAGAGCAGCTAGCCAGAACAGAAGGTGTTTTATATGTTTTAAAATGGTCATGGTTTTGTAGTCTCTTAACAGACTGTTCCTTTGCCTGATAAACTTCGCTTCTCTACTGCAGAGCTCAATACCTGGTGCTATACCAGGTTTTACACCAAGGTTCACACACACACACACACACAATATAGCTCTAAATATGTATCTTCACTCACACATGATTGAGCTGAAACAAAGTGAAGTGCTCCCAAAGAAGAGAAAACCAGAGTGCAAATGGGAGTAGAATTCAGATCCTACTCATGTGAGAGACACGTGTTGTGACAGATTTTCCTCACACCAACAGCTCCACAGGGATACTCCTATGACTGTTAAACATTTCAGCTTCACATTCTGCCCTGTTCCTCAGTGCTCATTATTCAGCATAATCTGCGACACACTATAGAAATGTGCATGTTTAGATCAGTGAATCAGCCTGCTCATTTGCACGTATTGCTCACAAAGTGTGGTGGGAGCAGAGAGGAATTCCCTGACAAGTGTTTGTAGGGCTGTGCCTTTGGTCACAGGCATGACTCTGCTTCTGAGGAAACTTCCCAGCACCACTGGTTCAGGGTAGTTTGTAAGAACCAGAAAAGAGTGCTACTTGAAATAAATCAATAGAATAAAGAGAAGCTGCCTACCCTTTAAGCCAAGGATAGAAGGTAGTGGCTGAAGAAGGTCCACAGACTTACCAATGCTATTAGGAGCAACCACTGGGTCTGACTGTGCACAGTCTTTTGCAGCATGGATGGGGCTTTCCAAAGCACGTTGTCAGAGCCAGGTCATCAACTCTGTCTCGCAGGCTACAGACTCCAAGACTTGAGGAACTGGCTGTATTTCCAGGCTTTGCCAACACTCATCCTCTGCTCTCACCTGCAGAAACACTACATAGGTAAAGCTAAGTCAAGAATGGCGTAGCATACATTAGAATCACAGCTCTAATAGGTGTTTGGATTTGTATGTTGAAGGGGTATAGAAGAGCAAATATGTAAATGCGTGCTTAGGGTATATACTACCCCTTACAATAGGGAGCCCTCTGCAGCAATAGATAAGCACCACAATTATGCACAACCAAAGCAGATGAAAATTTCAGGATGGCTCCTACCACCTCTAGCCTCACCCCATTCCCATTCCCCAGTCACTGCACATTGTTTACCCAATAACGTCTGGTGCTTCTAATTTTTAAGGTCGTACATTTTACTTCTCAGTCAGGATCCCACTTACATAGATTTTCCAGGCCTGTCACTGGATCCCAGGACAAAAGAGGTAGGGACAAATGTACACAACCAGGCTGGGGAAGAGGACAAATAACTCCACCAACCTCACTCACACTTTGTTGGGACCATAGTTTTTTTCCCCAGAATATTCTTTCCATCCCTACCTTATGTAGAAAAGTCTGAAGGATGGAGAACAAATGGATGAAAACAAACAAGGGGCTGTCTCAGCCAAAACCTCTCTACATAGAGGAAATGGCATGGAGCACAGACATGAGCCAAAGCAAAGGCCTCAGAAGGGAAATGTGATTTCTGTTGTTCCCTCCACCCCCAGCATATCTTGTTCCAGCCATCATCCCATGTGCCATCTTGCCTTGCTGCTTAGGGTGTGAACAATCCTGAGCTTGTGCCTCCAAACCGCCTGCTTCCTCAGAAACAGGAAATAGAGCAGGAGCAGGCATCTTATCGACAACTTGGCAAGGCTGAAACTGAGACTCTGCATCAGGGAGCAGCCTCTGCACTGTGTGAGGCACACGGTGCTGGAGCCTACGAAGCAGATACATTGCTACAAGTCCTTCTATGTGTGTTGGCACAAGTGTTGTTAAACAGTTACTATGCTGAGGGCTACTCCCGCTCAACTCAGTATGGGCAGGAGCTGCCTGTCCCAAGGGATCCGAGTGCCACAGCATGCTTTCATGAGAGCATGACACAGGTGGCACAACTTAAGCTGTAAGCTATTCTTTGCACTTGCAAATACGAGATGGTCTTTCTTGACTACTTTCATCCCCAAATAGCACAACGCATTTCAGAAAAGAATGACTAGAACTTTATAGAATAGCATTATTATTTCCTTCTCCCCGTTTTAAATCCCTCCTGATGCACCCCGCTGGTCATGCTTGCCTTTTTCATCACTACACAACATCCATGATTCACAGTCATCCTGTGAACCAACCGGTATACACAGTTATTTTCAACTAATGAACATACAATCTGCAGCAGAGTTATCACTTAGACCATTAGCTGATTTTGATTTTACCTCATTTCTCTTACTCCTCAAAGTCATCTGGTTATTTCAGTTTGAAATGTGATGTAATTAGCATACTAATTAGGTGGTGATTCTCCGCTTCAGTTAAATTACTGACATAAGCAATAAACTCCTACTTTTTTGTGCATTTTACAATCAAGTGTAATCCTCTAACACATGCATTATTCAGAGTGCAAGGCTGGTTTCTCAAAGTCAGCTATCTGGGATGTGTGGTTATCATTTCTCTGATAGAAGCTAGGTCTTCTGCATCAATAAGTACTGGCAGTACCTAGATCAAAATGAATACTGGAAGGAAACAGATAAAACAGTGAGATGATGTATCACCATATGAGCTTCCTAAATATGTGCAAGCTGCTTTCTGTAATAATTAGTGTCTGTGTTACACTCAGTTTATACCCACTAGAAGAGGTTCTGCTGAATTTCTTTACAGACAAACTAGAACCATCATGAACTTAGAAATGACTTAACATTCTGCTGCATTTGCATTGGTAGGTAGTTTATTCAAAACCTGAAGATTCATCAGTATCACAAATGTGTTCAACCAATAAAGCAGAGAGAGCATCCAGCTCCTGCCCTGTCTTTAGGAAGTCTTCTACCCTCAGCAAAGCACGCAAGAGGAAGTGTTCATCTGTTAACTGAGATCCCAATTGTAATCTTGAACCTCACAATGATCTTCTTGTCTATCTTGTAATGCAAAGTATGTATGAAGAACTTGACAGCAGCATGGAAAGGCCTGCACCACAGAAAATAGCATCTGTGAATATTCAGGCTAGATCTAAGGCTTATGATATGGATATACTGAGTACATAATATTATGTTATTTCTGCATATAAACCTCTACAGAATATTTGGATTTCAAAGATAGAGTGATAGAACTGATTCAACGTCCAGTAGTGACCCCTGGTGTTTACGACGGTTATAACAATTTCAAATCCTAGCAGAGGTTCGATTGCTTTGGAATCAGCTGCCTTTCTATATCCACACATACTGCGAACTCTTCCTCAGAGGTTAAGAAACAACACGTAGTCGTATTAAGTTTAACTGTAAGTATCTCACAGATCTGTCGCTGCTCAGTCTTGCAAACACACCATACACCCCATGTTAGTGTGGGGCAGAGGTTGGTTACTAAGCACATCCTACAGCTTTGCTACTCTAATGGCAGGCTTCTGGGTCAGGACTGCAAGCAAGTTTTGCTTGGCAAATTTCCTGGCACATGAGGCTCTGTGGTCTTGCAGGATACCCTCCTGTTCTTGGTCTTTCATGGGGCAGCTGCAGTGAGCCAACGCAGCTTAAAAAAGCAGCCATGAAATACTGTGCAATTACTGGCTTAACCCACAGACCTAAAGCTCCTCATTGCTTACTTCTGATTAATTGCATTTAAATTATCAATTAGATCTTAACAAAACAAATCAACATCTACAGGATTATTGTTTGTTAGCGACTGTGACCCACATTACACCTTCAGAGAGGCTACCAAAAAAACATCTACCACAGAGAGTGTTACAAAACTTTCTAAAATTGAATTTTTGCTGCAGAAAATGACTGGTGAGAATTCTGTTTTGCCCTGGAGCCCTCTGTTTGGCAACTTTGTTACCTTGATCTCTGATCCAGCCCAGATCTTCTGTTCGCATTCCTGTCCTAAGCATCTTCTTTGCTTTTATTCCTCAGTTTTATTTTATGTCTCTTGCTTTCCCAGACAGCTGTGGTGGTTCAGCCCCAACCAGTGGCTAAGTACCACACACTGCTGGCTCAGTCTCAGAAGAGGAAGAAACAGAGCCTCCATGGGTTGGGATGAGGACAGTTTACCTGCAAAAGCACGGTGAACATAAAACAGTAACAGCCAATTACACTCACACACAGTGGTAACACAGAGTACCTTACTGACCCTAGGATTAGAGAGTGCTGCCCAATGCAAGGACTAACTGACCCAACACCCTGGCCACACTCAGACTATCCTAGAGGCATCAAGCCCCTACTAGCTCCTTTTATGGGGAAGTGATGTCAGAGGGTGTGGAAAACAGCCCAGGCTAACTCAGCTCACCTGTGCTGGCTGCTTGGGGAGGTTGACTCTGGCCTGGCCAGAACCAGGACACTGGTATATGGGGCATTCTGCCTTTTTCAGATGAATTTGGTATTATGTCTAATTCCTATTGGAAGATTGCCTCTGGCATTCCTGGAAACAAGAAAAGACACCACTGCAAAATATGCTCTTGCAATTTCTAATGCTGTTCTCAGTTTCCTGAGCTGCCAAGGCACTGGTGGAGCCCTTTATGTGGAACTAACTTGCTTTTGTTCCCTATGGCACTGGATGGGTCTACCAGGATGATCTTTCCAGAGCCATCACATCCTGCCTGCATAGGTTTGAGGAATATTACAACAGCAGAGGGAAAGCACGGCAGTAACATGTCCCTGTCCGCAAACCAGCGCGGAGGGCTGTTCAAATGCTGGGATGCATCCCTGGCTCAGTTTAACAGTGCTGACGTTTGACTTCGCAAACGGAGACGTCAGGTACTGGCATACTGGCTCTGTAACGCTGCCGGGAGTGTTCTACGGAAAAGGCAGGGAACCCGGGGCTTAGGAACAAGTAAAAGGAGCCTCACCGTGCCTCCCTCTGGCCTCCCGGGTACCAAGCAGCTGCCTTGGCTCTCTTAGCCTTTAGTCGCTCGCCCGATGACTCTGGAAGTAAAAAGGGCACGTAACGCCTGCACGTCCTGTGTAACCGCTTAGAGCGCTTCCCCGTGCTTCCCAAAGCGGGTCGCAACTGCGGCCGGGCAGGCGTGGCGCCCGGTTCGCTACCCCAACCGGCAGCGACTGCCCCGAAACGGGACGCTCCCGACTGGCGGGCTGCTTGGGTTGCACTCGTTCCGGCCTTCAAAAGCCCGACCCAAGAACCCCCCAAACGAACGCCGATGTTACAGACGACCCCAAACCTCTTCCCCAGGCGGCGAAAGAAGGAGCCTCAGAACACCACCCGTTGTTATTGTTACAACAACCACCCCCTCACGGCGTCGGATGACCCTCCCGGCGCACCCCGCGCCTGCGCGCCGAGGCACCGCCCCAGAGGGTCCGTAGCCAATGGCGGGAGGCCGGGCGCGGGGCGCGGCCGCGCGGGCGGTGTGCGTCGGCAGTCGCAGGGCGAGCGGCGGGTTTGGGCCATGCAGTCCCTCACCCAGGAGATCCGCGGCTTCTCCCGGGCCAACCTGCGGAAACAGCGCACACGCGTGACAACGCTGACAGGCAGGAGGATCATCGAGACGTGGCGCGGCGCCTGCTTGCAGGTGGAGGAGGTGGAGGAAGAGGCGGCGCCCGGCGGTGGCTATGTGCACGACCTCAGCGCCGACCTCCAGGTCGGCGTCGTGAAGCCCTGGCTGCTGCTGGGTGCGTGGGGCCGGGGCGGTGGGACTGGGGAGGTGGGAGGCCCTGGGGCGAGCGGTGGGATGCGAGAGGCCCCGCCGTGGCCGTGGGATGCGGGAGGCTAGGCCGCGGTTCGCCCCGCGGAGCAAGCGGTGGCAGCGGGTCCGGGGCCTCCCTAAGCGGCGGAGCTGCCCGCCGGGCTGCCCGCCGGGTAGGCGGTTGGCGCGGCAACCGGCTCGCTTTCCCTTCAGGGTCGCAGGATGCTGCCCACGACCTGGAGACGTTGAGGAAGCACAAGGTAACGTGGTGCGGAAATCACAGTGCCTAGCGCTTGCTTGTGGGTTCCTTTTTGAAGTTAAAAAGCCCAAAGAATTACCAAGTAACTGTCAGAAAAAATATGTCGTGTTTGCCCCTTTAAAAGGCAGCTCCATTTGCAGATGGATGGATGCCTTCGAGCTTCACAAGAAGCCAAAATACTTTGCTGCAGGACTAACGATTGTTTAGAGCTGTTTAACACAACGGATTCGGCATCACCAGATGCGTTTCAGTCTCAGACACTAAGCAGCGTCAGGCCCCCTTGCCTCACGGGGAGCAATGGAACAAGAAAAACAAAGCAACAGCTCTAAGTCTGTCCCAAACTTTGGTCTTTTTTACTCTTCTCTGTTACAGTAATGGGGTGATAAGGCCTTCGGACAGTGGTGCTTCAGCAGGACAGGGAGTGCACCAGGCTGGCATCTGGTGCCATCTAAAAGTCACTTCACTGTAAGTTAAAATAACCCTCGAGAGAGCAAAGATGGCAGGAAGCCAGAGGTGGGCTCGCCTGCCGAGTGCAGGTATAGTCTCCTCTGAAATCCTTCTGCTCCAGTAAATGGCACTGGTAGCCCGGCAGAAGGAACATCATCCTGATGGGTTAGGGCAGGCTTGAAATTTGGGGGATTGTCGCGTGGTCTGTGCTCTCATTCCTGCTGCTTTCGCTTTTACTCTCTCCCTGTGCTCTCACAACTTCCTTTTCTGTTGAAAATCCTGACTTTAGTCTGTGTTTGGCCGAGCACGGATCTTTTCATTTCCTCTTGGGAAAAAGAAGAGAACTGAAAATTTGTCACAGTATATTTTAACCCACAGTACTTGGAGAAAAGCACACCGTAGACAGCATACATATGTAGAACTGAAAAATGCAGTTGTGTAAGTTATAATCTGTGTATACCTAAAGTATAATTCACCTTTGTCACTGCTGGTTTTGCTTGCTCTCTCCAGAAAATGCCTTTTTGTTCTTTTCTTTTTGGACTTAGGTTACTCACATTCTGAATGTGGCATATGGAGTCCAAAATGCCTTCCTTGATGACTTTATATACAAGACCATTTCTATTCTGGACCTCCCAGAAACTGATATTACCTCCTATTTCCCAGAATGTTTTGAGTTTATTGAGAAAGCCAAGATCCAGGTACAGTATATCAATAATTCGTGCTACCAGTTATCCTGTTTGGATTACTTCTTACCCTGTGGTTTACAGAAATGCTTCATTAATACAGTCGGACCAGTGGCTGACTTTAGATAAAGAAATCCCATCCTAAGTCCAAGTTAGTACACCTGACAGATGGAAACTTTCTAGAATTTATCCATCGGGGTGTTGTTTTGGATTAGAAGAAAGCCTACCAGGGCTTTGGCAGATCTCTGTGCGCAGATCTGTCTGCAGCCGTCCACCATCCCAGTGCGTTTCCTCGGTTGTCTGTTGAAGGTACAGCACACTGAGCTACACAGAGTTATGGGAAGTAGGGTGAAGGGACTCCTCCTGGGGTTGATTGCTTGGCAGACTTGTGTTGGAACCAGGACAGTTGGCAATTTCACCCCTGACTCAGATTTGTTAAATTCAGGCATAGTCTGTAATTTATGACAACCATATCAAAACTGTGACTTGACAACCAACTCTTAGTGCACATTATTCTACCATATCTACCATATACATTATTTATGGAGACTGGGATAAAGGAAGGTAATCTTGTCCTAGCTTTCTTTGTGTCACACTGTTCTTTCCTTCTCTCATTTATCATTTACAAGTTATATGATACCCATTCTCACTTAATGGCCGTTTCAAGGTTTCTAGTTACGGTTTCCACTTCATTTCCAAATAAGACTTGCCATTCATAACTGCACGGTGTTGCTTTCTGCCTCGGGTGTTTATGTTTCAGCTACTATTTTGTAAGCTAAGGAGTTTTCCTGGAAACATTCACAGCAATATTAGCAGTTTTCTAATGGGAGAGTCAGGTGAAAGAGCAGGTAATTGATGGAATAGATGTTCTCCAGGATCAGTTCAGGAATCATGTGACAGTAGTATTTGGTGACAGATCTCTGGATGGTTTGAATCACTCTATTGGCTTTGTCAATAGGCTGTGGGCTTTGTCCCAGTTAAAAGGGCTTATGATAAATTGTATCGCGACTTGCTCTTCTGGTTAAGTAATCACAAAGAGATACTACTGCTTCATCTCCTACCCTGGGGGAGGGAGAGCATGATACACGAGAAATTATTGCCAGAAGGTGGTTAACTTACTGAGGGAGTATGAGAGTGCCAGAAAGCAAGAATGGAAGCAGAGCCTGCACTGTGCAGTAAGTCACTGCCAGCTGGGACTTGTAACAGGGCAGGCTTTTCAAAAATTGTAACTACTCCAGCCTGCGGGCACCATGGTACAAATTCTGATACTGATCAGAGCTCACCTTTTCTTCTGGGCTCCAAGTTAGCAGGAGATTTTCCATGACATGTTAGGAGACCCATGTCAGATCATAGTGTTATGAATGAAGGATAATTTTTTGTCTTTCTGTTTAAAAATCTTTCCATTTTATCTTTTCCATTTAAAAATTTTGTCTTTTTAAGGAGGAAATCTTAGTTCATTCAGGAACCCCCTCCTTTTATCTCCCTCCGTCCCTTCTAAAGTGAAAGCCCTGGTACCACTGCTAAGTAAAGTGGATGCCTATGGAAATACGTTACCCTCTGGCTCTTCACCAAAAGTTTTATGCTTTCCTTAAATGTCTTGCTTCAGTCAGGGTTTTTGCCTACTGTGTATAACCACTGTAAAATCAGCGTTTCTCCCTGTATGAAAAATAATTTTAAAACCCCCACCCTTGGTCTTGAGTCTTAAAAGGTTCTTGCAAGACAGCGGATTGTTTCTGGGTAGGCAAAGGTTAGGCTATGAGTATTGTAGCATTGACTTCTTAGTAAATGAAATTAATTTCATACCTGCAGTCTGTATTTCACTTTTATTCCATACTTGCATCTAATATAAATTTATTTAAGAGCTACATGACAAATTCATCTTTGTATGAAGAAACAGCAGGGTTTGGCAAGGAAAGGTAAATGGTCTCAGGAAGAAATTTGGTTTAAATTTTGCCCATGTTCGTTCATGATCAGTAGCTTTTAAGTCTGTTCCATGGATGTCACTACAAGTTTTGGCAATGTACAACAAAGCAGGTTTTTTTTAAAAAAAACAACCCTTAAAATAAATGTGAAAGAGGAAAATAAAGCATGAACTCAAGGGAAATAAAGAAAAAAGGATTGCGTTCAATGCTGGCTTTTTGCCCTCTGCCACTGCTGGATATTGATCTCAATTACGGTATGTTATGTCTGAAAAAATTCCCATTAAACCAGTAAGAGCTACTCCAGATCTATGATGGATAAGCTTCGTTAACCGTGGCATAAATATAATTTTAGTGCTACATTGTAATGTCATTTTTTAAAAAGGAGATAGTGGATTTACAGGTCACGCTGGCACCTCCTTGGTGAGTAGAAACATGTACAAGTCTGCTTTGCACTCTGCTGTAGTCTGTGTGATGAGGAAGCACAGCCCTGTGAATGGGAGAAACGGAACCAATATCACAATTTCCAGCAGCCAGTGCGAAGGGGATGTGACTTCCATCGCAAACCAGGGCGGTATTATGATTCATTGCGCTGGGGTGCGGGAGCTTCAGTTCAGTTCCTAGGTCTGCCATAATCTTGTTGTGTTAACTTGATTGAGTCATTCTTCAAGTCTCAGCTTGGCTTTTCTTCAAGAAGGCTAACAACGCTCAATTTCATACTTCTTTGTCTTATTTAAACTGGAAGGCTTTGGGAGCAAGAACCATTTTCCGCTCTGGGTTTACTAATATACCAGATAATTGCAACTCCCAGGTCTGTAACATAAGTCTTCAAGTTCCTGGAAAGGAATGTGGTGGCAACAAGCCCTTTGTTTCCTCTGGGTAAAGTGCCCCCTGAGTAATTTCTGCCTGTTAAGGGCAGGCAGAGCAGGCTGTTTGTATCTAGAATTTGTTTGTTTAGCCTCAAATATCTAAGCACATTGTGTTATCTTTCAGTATCTTTATTCAGAGATGCCAGGGTATATTTTATTTTTTTTTTTTTTTTTTTTTTTTTTTTTTTTTTTTTTTTTTTTGTGAAAGTGGCATTTGGCAGTTTGGACCTAGATTTTCCAGGTCATAGTCTGACATACAAAGATACGCTATCTTGGTGTCCCAGACGTCTGTGACATTGGTTTTTATGTGAGGGGGCTGCTGCAGGGTCTTGGGGAACGGGGTAGAGGAATGTTTTTTAGGTCTAAGATATGAATTAGATTTCAAGTATTTTAAGTATTTGATAAAGTGGCTTTGGTTAGAAAAATATTTAATTTGGGGCTTATGTGTCTGTGTTTGGAGTTACTTATATATGGAAATACTTGCTTTGAGTCCAACAAGGAGCTTTTAATGACTCTTATTAGATTTGTATATGAAGTTTCTAGTACTTGTTGCTATCTATTTAATGAATATCGCAACTAACACTTCAATTGTTTTTTTTTAAGGATGGTGTGGTGCTGGTCCACTGTAATGCAGGAGTCTCACGTGCAGCAGCAGTAGTCATCGGTTTTCTAATGAATTCAGAAAGACTGAGTTTTGCTAGAGCCTTTTCCTTGGTGAAAAACGCAAGGCCTGTGGCTTGTCCAAATCCTGGCTTCATGGAGCAGCTTCACAAGTACCAGGAACAGAATATAAAGGCAAATGGAAGCATAAATGATCACGACTGATCAAAGGGGAGAAGTGAAACAATCTGTTTTGGCTATACAGTAACAGATGTTGGATGTACTTTAATCTGTTCACTTTGCAGTCCCCTTTCACACATGCCTTTTAAAATCTTTCCATACACGGTGTTTTTTTGTGTGTGTCCTCCCTTTGACTCCCTTTTTTCAGCATGTAGTCTAAAGGCCAAACAGTATTCCACTGGCTTCAGAGACAACTCTGCCCAAGACCAAGCTCTTCCTAGAGCACTAATAAAATGATACAGTTTTATTTTCCTTGGAATAAAAAAATATAAAAATTAATTGATCCATCAGAGAATGTAGGCAATAAAGGAAATAATAACCAAGATAAATTGCCCTGTTTAATACTAAAACAAATCTTTGTGTTCTAGTTGCTTGTAAAAGCTCGATAATAAATGGTTCATGTAATGAAGTACCTTGATACTGGATTTTAAATTTATATTGCAACTAAAGAGGATTTTATTGAGCTAGCCAACCATTAAGTATTTTCAGAAATGAAACCAGACTGTCTTTTCATGGAAGTAAAAAGGTGTAGGATGCTTTAATGCTACATTTCTTTCTCCTGTTTCAAATCAGGTAGTGATTTGAAGCGCACTAACATGCTTTCCAAGTGCTGGAACCAGGCTATTAGGTTTTTTTTGTAGATCATTTTGATGGAGGTATGAAAAAATGTTTATAACAGTCTCTCTCTCACCTGCTGCTACTGCCTTTTCTTGGCATTCAGTCCTCAGTTGCTGTGCCCTTACTCCATCCCACACCGTGTGTGAAGAACAGAGATCATAGGACATGTAACTTTGAGCCTCCTGACAGATCTTGGGCTGGAACAACTTTAATGTGGCCTGTGTGAAAAAAAATTCTAAAATATTTTAATAGTAATTTTTGTGGTCTTCATGCCAGTTCTAGAGGGTTTGATATGGTAATATGCAATTAAAAAAAAAAAAAAAGCGCTGTGTTTGGATGGATTTTGTGCTGAAGTGATTTGAAAGGTTTGGTAAAAGACCATGCATGGTATTGTCTTCTCATACTATTAGTTTGAACTGTAGCATGTTGTAATGTATGAACCATGTCTAATTTTCAATACTACTCATACTAAACACTACTGCAAGGTTGGGGTCACCCTGTTGGGTGTGATTGTTATTCTGTGGTGCTTGTGTCCTTACTCCCATGGGGGAACTGGTCACTGCATTTCTAATTTAGAAGTCCCATCAAGGAGACTTGAGGAGACTGAAAGGTGACCTTATTAATGTTTATGAACACGTAAAGGGTGAGAGTCAGGAGGATGGATTCAGGCTCTTCTCAGTGATGGCCAGTGACAGGACAAGGAACAACGGGTACAAACTGGAGCATAGGAAGTTCCATGTGAATATAAGGAGAAACTTTTTCCCTGGGAGGGTGATGGAGCACTGGAACAGGTTGTGGAATCCCCTTCTCTGGAGACATTCAAACACCATCTGGATGCTTTCCTGTGTGATTTACTCTAGGTGATCCTGCTCTGGCAGGGGGATTGGACTAGACGATCTTTCGAGGTCCCTTCCAACTCCTAATGTCCAGTGATTCAACCCTAGAGATATCGGACAGCCCTTTTCCCTGGCGACTAAGCTTTCCCGCTTCATCTCGATGACGGGTTGATGAGTTCTTTGCCCGCAGAAATAACCCAGCGCAAGCACCTGTGACGGTAACCGGGTTTGAAGTTGGCGGTAGCGGTGCGGCGGGGGCGGTCGCCCGCGGGGGCCGTGAGGCGAGGAAAGCTGCGGGACGCCGGCCCTCGCCCGGCGAGCCTCCTCCACCGCCTCGGCGGACCAACCGCGGCTGAAGATGGACGAGGCGCGGCTGGCGGAGCCCTCCCCTCTGTGAGGCAACAGCCACCGCCCCGCAGCACCACACGCCCTCCCGGGCGGGGCCGCTCACAGGGCGGTGGGTGGGAAGTGACGGCGGGCGGAAGTTCCGCTCCGTTTGAAAGCGCCCGGCGAAGCTGCTGCCGGGCCTCTTCCCGCCGTCCAGGCCTACATGGCCACTTTCGCGATGGAGCTGCCGGCCGCAGGTGAGCCGAGCTGTAGGGCCTCCCCTTTCCCGCTCGTGTCCTGGTGTCGTGTCCCCTTTGGCTTCGTCGGGCGCCGCCTCGCCCCTCGCGCGCTGGGCCGTTGGAGGGCGCAAGGTGCCTCAGCGGTCGGTTCTGTCCGGTCATGGCTGCCCGGCTCCTTTTTCTGGTGCTGTCCGCGTTTTTCTGACTCGGTGGTGGGATTGGGGCTGGGGCCGGGGCCGGTGGCCGTGCCCGGCTCGAGTGGCCGGTGGGACGGACACAGCGTGGGGGCAGCCCGGCCGCCGTCGGGCTGAGTAAGAGGTGGGAGACCGCGCCGCCATGGGCGTCTTCCGTTGAGGGAAAGCGAAAGGGAGCGTGAGGTTAAAGCGGGCAGCCGGCGCTCCGTGGACTGTGTTCCGTAACTGAAACACGGATATCCTAGGGCTCCTCGGGTCTGGCGAGGCCGGCCCTGGCGGCAGGGCCGCGGGGAAACCGTGTTTGGCTCCCGGGAATCCGCGGCGCTCTGCCGGAGCGTGTTCTGGCTAAGGTGGGGATCCGCCCGGCGGGGGAGGAGAGCCCGACCTGGGTGTGATTGTTCTGACGTAGGAAACGCCTTTAAAACAACCAAACTTGCTCTCAAAGCCAGAAATCCACCGGTAACCAAAGCAGTGTACTTAAATCTTAAAGTTTCTGTTCCAAGGATTAAGCATGGCAGTTCTTGCAGTTGTTAAAATTCAATGCTGTAATAAGCTTTGCTTGGAAAATAAATGGTTAGAATGTAGTTGCTTAGTGCATATTGTTTTATTGTGTGTGTTGTTTTCTTAATAGAACCACTATTTAAGCTAAGCACAAAGCGAGATCATTTGTCTTCTTCCATGCTTTAAAATTTTGTTTTTGTTAATGCAGGAGCTGAGCCAATGACTCTTGGTTCCCCGACATCTCCAAAAATGGGAGCTAGTGCTCAGTTTCTTCCTGGGTTCTTGATGGGCGATTTACCTGCACCAGTGACTCCGCAACCGCGTAGCTTAAGTGGTCCTTCAGTTGGTGTAGTGGAAATGAGATCTCCTCTGCTTGCAGGTCAGAAATTGTTAAATGCTGAAAAGTTGTCCTGAAAGTAAAAAATTGGGTTGTGCTATTGCTCTGCATGACTGTTGAAGACTTTGTGTCTTGTAGCTTTATAACTTTCTGTAACCAAACTCAGCCCATAGAATAAATGGAGTTTTCAAGTGTATTCTTTGAAGTTTGGCTAACTTCTTCCAAGTAGGCTTAAATTTAAGAAGTGTTTTAAGCATGGCGATTTGTCTGCTTCTTGCTCTTATCTGCCTTCCCTACCTCCCCCCCCACCCCCAAGGCTCTTGAGGAAAATATATATGAAATATAAGAGTAATGTGAATTTCATGTAATGGTTTTTAAAAGGCTGTATTAGAGCCTTAGAGAGTCAATCCTCAAAAAGGAGGAATAAGTAAGATACTTACATAGGCCTCGCAAAATGAGGGATTAGGTAATCAAACTGAAAACCTTGATGGAAGAAGGCTTTATATAATACACTGTAATAGTTCTTGGATGTGTTAAACAGTTCAGAGTGGAGTCCTGAAGCTCAGAATTTAGGGTTGTAAAGTACTTTGGAAAAACTTATTTTCGAGATGTTTTGCAAGTAAAAAAGTCAAAATCCTTTTTTTTTTTTTTTTTTTTTTTTTTCCCCTGAGGTAAACCCACAGGGTAAATCTGTGCAGTGTAGCGTAGAGATAAGTCTTGATCTTTTGGTCAGTTTAGTTCACAGTTATACTGGAAGTCCTCAAGTTTACAAAATGGGAGCTGGCTTAACTTTATCCTGTCCAAGTGCAAGGTAGTTCCTGCTCTCAAGTTTTTATAATATGAAATTACATGTAGGGGAAGGTAATTTGGACAGTGGAAATGTGGCACAGTATGCAATGTCCGTGTGCATTTTGGTGTGATCCTTTAGTATATAGAATGTCTCACGTCTTACAGACTTTGCTTTTGCATCTTTCTCTCAGGGAGGGTAGTCTCTGAAACAAGGAAATAGGAATAGGTAGCTATGTTCAGAAATTAAAAAAAAAAGAGCAAGTGCCTGGAAGTAATGAATATACTGGATTAAAGAGAGGTTAAAAGTTTTAGATGATGCTTGTCTATGACACCTATGTGATATTCTCATGTGGAACCTGCAAACCCGAACAGTTTGATAGCCCCCAGTGAAGCAATCAACAGTCTTTCATGGCTGAATTTACTCTTGAAATTTCAAGAACAAGTAGCAGTGGAGTAAAATTGTGTTTCCTCGTGTTTTTCTTATGTTCCTTTTGATTGCAGGAGGATCTCCCCCACAACCAGTAGTCCCTACGCATAAAGATAAAAGTGGCGCTCCACCAGTTAGGAGCATTTATGATGAATTATCTAGTCCTGGACTTGGATCGACACCTCTAACCTCAAGAAGACCAGTAAGTGGCTTCTGTGCTGGCCTATTAACACATGATGTGAGGTAGCTTATTGCTTCGGTGAATTCTTTAACTCAGTTGTATAAACTGCTGTGGCAAAATGACTGGTCAGTCTCCACATCATGCTGCTGTTGGATGTTTGGTGTGTCTGTTCCTATGTAGTCTAAATGAGAGCAGCAGTTGTGGAGCTATCTGCAGTTGTTACTGATTTTTTGATTCTGTATAAAATGAAAAATGCAAACTCAAATATGCTTCCTACATGACAAACAAAGGCTTGTTGCAGCTCTTCACCTTCTTGTAAATTTACTGGGCTGCTGATTGCTGGAAGGAAGGCCTCAAATACCTGTTTTATTTTAGCAGGCAGTAGAGGCGCTTACTGAAAAAGGAGTATTTTGCTTAGTAAAATACTTAATCAAAATTTGGGTAGGGATGTGTGGTTAGTTTTCCAAGAGCAGCAGTACAATTTCTAGGAAGGTTATTCTAATAATAAGCTCTTCTACTTAGCTGAGCAGTCAAGAGTTAGTAGGCTTTTTCTCAGTGCACATGATTCTTTTGTTGCAAGAAGGCTTTTTGCTTTCTATTCATTGTTGCCTTCTGAAAAGTTTATTATGAAAGTTCAAGTTCTCTGTGAAGGGCAGAATCCAATACTGTGTTAAAGGAGTAGTTACTCAAAAAAGCACTGTCAGAATGTATGCTGGTAGGTCCACAGATATTTCAGTTTGTTTAATCTTGTATCTAAGAAATACCATGATTTTCAGGCTAAAAATACACTAAAATTGTTTTGGATGTTGAAATCATTCCATGTTTTAAAAAAAACCCCAAAACGCCAAACTTTGGGCAGCCAAAAGCCAAAGTATACTTTCCAAGTAGTTGATAGGGAAAGTAGGTCTAGCAAAGAGCAATACTGGGTGGGTAATGCTCCCATGACTTCTAAGCTCTTTAGACACTGCAAAATCAGATGCTGGTAGCTTATGATACTGGCATCCTTTCCATCAGGATGTATGTGAATGTGTGAATTATACTAAGGCAATAGTAAGATGCCTGCTTCTAAGAAGTTAAAGATTTTGAGTGTCAATACCTAAAGCTACTTGCTGTCACAAAGCATGTGTGATTGGCGTTAGGTAAAGGATTTTTCAGTTACTGTTACCTAAAGGTACCCTAAGCCTAGATAAGCTTTCTTCTCGCATGCTGGTAGCTCTCTCTTGGTAGATAAGAGAACACTATAGACAGAACCCTAACACTGTTGCTTGTGGTGCTTCCATTCTGTAGTTTGCTTTGTATTCCCATACTAGCTCTAATACTTGCATTTAAGCCTCTGATCAGGAAAGTTAACTGCTTTCTCTTCTAAGGCTTAGGAATCAGACGGAGATTCCAGAATGTCATAGTTGAGGTCTACTGGATGTCCAGGCTATCTGCTGATCTAGGTGCTAGAATGTAAAAATATTGTCTAGTAACTTTTTATTAAGAACTTTTAATGAACTTGTGTTAAATATACTCCTGTTTGCTCGTACTCTTAAAAATTAGGAATAACGTAAGGCAAACAGTTAATACTATTTTCTGATGTTTAAGGTACCTGAAAATGATCTCTTCTGATCTTAGAATTGTGCCTGTAAGAACGATTTGTTCCTTTCTGTGTTTTAATGCAGGGCAGCTTTTCTCTAACACAGAGCCCACTGGTTGGAACTATGCCATCAACTCCTGGAACAGGTAGATATCCTGGCAAAATAGATAATCTGTTTTCTTATGGCTTTTCCTTAATATGCAGAAATCATCACTGTTCAAGCTACACGAACTCCTTGTTGCTAATTTAAGGAGTTGTGTCTTTATTAGCTTTTCAAAAGGTATGCGGATGCGAGTAGGAAATAAATTTGCACACTGAGACTGACTGAATTTTAATAAACATTATTCCTTATTTAAAACTTGTTGTTGAGCTGGGCGTGCAAGTGGTTGTACTTGAGTGAAGCAGCTGAGCTTGATGGGTTGCCTTCCAGCTTCATAAGGTTTCCTATCTTGTGTGTGAACCCATGGCTTCTGGCTAAGCTTAATTCTGCTGTCTTGTTCCTATTGGGCTTCTGTATTAAGCTGCTGGTGTGTGGAGGTCAAGGAGAAAGCTAGATTGCTAGTCATAAAACTTCCCATTGTGCTTGCAGATACAAAGTCTGGATTGACTTAATGTTTGTGTGTGCAAGTAAATCTCCATCAAGCTCTTTTATGTACAAGTGAAATGTTTGGTACTGAATTTATTCCATAAACTCTTAGGCTTACCTGTCTTGCAAAAGTATTTTGTTAAACAATGCTTTTTCTATTTAACAGCTTCAAATGTGTTCAGTCCTGCAAGTATTGGGCAGCCTAGGAAGACTACTCTATCTCCTGCTCAGCTAGATCCTTTCTATACTCAGGGTGATTCCCTGACTTCAGAAGATCAACTAGATGACACATGGGTTACTGTATTTGGGTAAGTTGATTTCCTAAGTATTAGAAAAGAGGTGAGTGAAGTCACTGGAAAGAAGTACTTGGACATAAGATTCTTCAAGTCACTGCTTCTAAAATGGCATTAGTGCACTTGTCTTGTGGAGTTCTAGGGTTGTATTTTATCAGCAGAATTCTTAAACTACATGAATTATTTTTTTTGTCTTTCAGATTTCCTCAAGCTTCAGCTTCGTATATTCTTCTGCAGTTTGCTCAGTATGGAAACATATTAAAACATGTGGTATGTCTTTACTTTCAGAAATAAGTCTCAAGCTTTCTGGCTCATTCTTTAAAAAGCTAACTTTTCCAATTTTCACAATCTCATGCAGATGTCCAACACAGGAAACTGGATGCATATTCGATATCAGTCTAAGCTGCAAGCTCGTAAAGCCTTAAGCAAAGATGGAAGAATTTTTGGTGAATCTATCATGATTGGAGTGAAGCCATGTATAGATAAAGTAAGTTAATGCCTGCTTTTATTTAAATAAAAGCCACTCTGCTTTTGGGCTTCATCTTTATTTGTCTAGACCTCTTAAATTTTTCTCGTCTTGAATTGCAAAGCATAGATAGTTCAGTTATGTAGGGATAGTTTATTATAACTTATGTGAGCTTTTGTTTAAGTATTTGATAAAATGTTCTGCTGAGAAGGATCCTTATGAGAAATCTCTGTGCTCCTTGGAAGTTGTAATGCACAGAATTATATTGGTGTACAAGATACAAAGTGAAATCCTGACTGACGAGACAGCTGATAAAAAATAATTTTCCAGACTGGAATTTGTGGTGTTTAGAGGTAGCAATAAATGTGTGATGGCAGATTAAGACTCTTACTGCTTCTAATTGTCCCTTCTTTTTTTTTTTAATGTGACTTAATCTGATTCTGGCTTTTCAGTTTATCTTAGTACATCAGACTGAAAATCTGTTAGCAAAGATGGTCCTGGTCATGTTCTCCCACCTACCCATACAAAATCATGTCCCTCTCTTGTAAGTAGTGGCTGGGGCACAGTGGCATGACTGTATTTCAGTCTGATTTTTATCTCAAGCTAGTAGTTTCTAGGTGTTAACAGTGCTCTGATGGTTAATTCTTGCAGCACTTTGCATTGGGTACTGTGCATTAACTTAAGCAAATGACAGGTTTTCTTTGGTAGTTCAGGTAAGTAATTGTGAGCTTTCAAATGTAAACCATTTGGGGAAGGCAGCTCTAGAAAATGAGCTTGTAATTACTTAAAATTTTATCAGTTAGAAATGTTTCTTACACTGATTACAATTCAGAAACAAATGTATTTTGGTGCCCCTGTCCTCTGTGGGCTTCTTGAGGGTAGGGCTTCTGGCCTTCTCTTAGCTTATTTGTATTTTGGTATCCTGTTTCTATCAATAACTGAATTGCCTATATGCTAAACTCGAGAAGTAATGATTGAAAGCATTTAAATATGCCAGGCATCTGAATTCTCAGGCTTTTGAATTCTTATTATCTTATGGAAAACCATATACGATAGGTTTGACATCAGTGCTTAGGCTTCTAGGTATCAGTTCCATGGGTCCCCCTTATGTTGAGCAGAGTCAGATGCTACCCACATTGGACACCAAACCTATCTTGTGTTTTGGAAAGCTTGTCTCCTTCCAGGTGTGCTTCTGAGTCTTTGCTGTCTTTAGGCTGGTGGTCCACTGAGTCCAAATGCAGCAAATAGCATCTCCACAGGCTGGTTGTCATTTCCCCTCCTGTTTTCTTTAGGTTCTTGTGGAACTTGGGGTTCCCATCAAGTCATTTGCTGCCTCTTCCCTTTTACATGCATTCCTTCCTCAAGCTAGTAAAATGAAGCCTTCTGATTCCTTAATTTGCTGAGGGGACTGAGTGAAAATCCTTGGCAAGTTGAATCTGAGCAAAAATTGCAAGTTGGTAAGGGGTTGGAGATGATCCTGTATGGACAGGGTGATTTCAAAGTACTTGGGGGATGTATGGTACTTAGCTCAAAGGGTCTGAAAGAAGTTACTCCTTTATTGTAGTAACTTAAAAAGTTACTTACTAATTGCAAGTTTGTTGCAAGTTTTACAAACTGTTTCAAACTTGGCTGACACTTAGCACATAGCATGAAAGGGTTACAACCTTCCACTGCTTTGCGGTAGCATAATCAAACACATAATGACTGAAGGGAGGAACAGGCTTGGTGGTGGTGTGTACTCATGTGCTCTGTAATGACAGGCAATTTACCTGTGGTCTTCATGCACTTTGAGATGTGAATGTATTTTATCAAACAATTCTAGATAATAAAGGTTGAAATACTGTTTTTAGTATTTGTTTACATTATATTAAATGTCTTTTTAAGGGTGTAATGGAGAACTCTGAGAGAAACTCTACATCCTCAGCATTTTCAGTTTTCACTCCACCTACAAAATCTGTTGGCACACCAGTACAACCTGCAAATAATACTACAAGGATTTCAACAATGAGACCTCTTGCAACAGCGTACAAAGCTTCCACAAGTGACTATCAGGTATTTTAGGAGAAAGAGAAACATGTGTTTCTTTGGGCTGTCCCCCCATAGTTGTGAAAGGCTATATGCACACATTAACTTCAATGTGACCTTAGCCTTTATCTTCTCCTAGTGTGTCTGTAAAGATGCAGTTCAAGTACAAACTCAGTCTGTTCAGTCTCTAAAATAGTAATTAAAAATAATAAATTAATAGCTTGTTGTTCTTCCAGAGGTTAATGGCTTGTTTTGAAAATCATTCAGACATATTTTCTTAAAATATAGTACCACTTAAACGAACTTGGTTAGTATAAAAAGAATTAACTATATGTTGACTGATTCTCTTAATTTTCTCTCTTCTTTCTCTCTGCCTTCTAGGTGGTTTCTGACAGACAAACTCCTAGGAAAGATGAAAGCATTGTATCTAAGGCAATGGAATATGTGTTTGGCTGGTAATATACAAGAGGAAGTAACACACTAAGTGGGTCAGGGTTTGCTAGTGTCATCCGTGGTTAGTTGTATAACTACTGGTGGCAGTATTTTAACTTGCATCACACCTGTTATGCCTTCAGTTAATTCAGCAGACATGTAGCTTGCACTTTACATGATGGCAACGTACACGTGGTATTAAAAACGGAGCAAATATAAATACAAGTCTGTCTTTCCCATTTGTGCTCTGATTGCTTTATTGTAGAAA
This sequence comes from Gallinula chloropus, assembly GCF_964237585.1. Classification (NCBI taxonomy): domain Eukaryota; kingdom Metazoa; phylum Chordata; class Aves; order Gruiformes; family Rallidae; genus Gallinula; species Gallinula chloropus. The sequence goes on from NC_140090.1 coordinate 37,554,123, forward strand.
AAATATCAGCACTGAGTTTTCCTCTGTAATACCTTTCTGTGAATTACTTCCCAGTAAGTTGGAAAAGTTTAAAATGGCAGTTTTATTTACTGATACCTTCAATGGTGTTATTTGTTTTCTGAAAAGATGGTGGGCTACTTGCAGAAAGAATGTTAGGCACAACTGGCTCCCAGGGACAGGGACTGTTCTTAGTATATGTGATTTTAATTAGGATTCATAGCTGCTTTATAAGTATCTTTGGCATAGTGGTCTCAGTGTCATATCAACCTCTTAACTTCTTTTATTAATAAAGCTAAATAAAGTTAAGTTTTTCTTAGGTTGTTTTTAAAGCAAGTGCGATTTCTGTTAGGAAAACCTTTTTACAGTACTGTTAACGGTTAAATATGATGCTGCCTAATATTTGTGAAAGTGTTATCGACAGAGCAGATGCTACTGATTTTTGGTACCAACTGGTGTTGAAACTAGCAAATGTTTAAATGTCGTCTCCATGGGTATTTTACTGCAGCGTGCACTTAACTGGTAACAGACTACAGCATTTTAAGCTATAAAATGTTCAGCTGAAATAGCTGAATAGAAAAGTGCAATGTGTTAGTGACCAGAGCTGCTTTCATTTCAAGACTCTTCTAAGAAATTTTCTCCAAGGCATTGGCTGAATGGTGTGTTGTGTTTTGGGTTTGGGTATTTTTTTAATTTCTCCCCTTGAAGTTTTATTCTGGGTATGAGCCTCTCAAGTAATTGAGTGTGTCATGTAAGCTCATAGCCCTTAAGGTAATGGTCTCACTCACCTGGGGAGAGTGCAATTTTTTTCTTCAATACTTGGGAAAGTACATGGAACGATTACTTTTTAAATTTTGTGGCCGTGTTAGTTTGGGTCAACATCACTGTTTTAGTTTGGGCCAGTAGTGTTAGGTCGCTATCCAGTCATACTTATTTCTGTGCTTTGCTCCAAACTGCAGCGTGGTCTCAAAGTTCTTTAATTGCATTTCTCTGATGAAATTAGATTGACAGATTAGTTGAGGAGCGTGCCTAATGTTCTTCAGATGCTAACAGGCATCTGGTTTAAAGGATTAAACTGGAGATGGTCCTGAGTAAAATCCCCAAAGCATGTAGTGAGAAGCCAGGTTTCTACCTCAGGGTGCTTTGTGCTTCACTGTGTGCTTTCGAAGTCAGCTACCTGCAGGCAGATTTTTTTTGTTATACACATTTTACTATATTTGCTGGCTGATGTTTTGGGATTATTGCTTGATACTCACCCATTTACTTTTGGTTGAAGGAAGCTGCTCAAAACTCATTAATACCTGAACCACTTTTCTCAGAATATATCTGTCTCTTTCTTGGTGGAAAATGTTATGCAGATTACTTCAGAAACAAAATAAGTAGTTCAGCTGAATTCTTGTTCTGTTAATTGCTTTGCAAAATATGCTTCTAGTGTGCTTCAGACATAATGACATACGTAGGGTTTAGTTTAGTGAAGTGATGAAGAACAGGATTGAACTGAGATAAACTAAGTCTGAAGCTAGATACAAAAGGAAGGAGTTGGAGCCAAAGTCAGTAGATAGGCTGACCTATTTTACCAATAAGTACTGGACTTAGGTTATTGGGCCTTTCCCCAGTTGTTTACCTTAATCTCTTGTTTGTCATTGCTTTAGGAATGATTTTGCTAATAGGACATTGCAGCTACCTGTGAAGTGAAAACCCCTGGGAGCAGTGGAATAGTGTTTACTTTGTTCTGGAGGTAGTAAATTGGAGAAGAAAGTTTAGAACACAGAAATCTGTATTTCTGGACAATACTATTAAGAAGCTTTCTTCTTGTGGCTTCTGCTGGTAAAGACTGATGTCTTAACTTACTGATGGCTTAACATAGTGTCTTAGTCTTGACCATGAGTTAAACCATGGCATTAATGATTTGGGCTTTCTAAATGTGAGACCATTGCAGTCCCACACTGCACAAACTGCTGCACAGCTTTGTTGCAACACGTTGCAGATAATATCATTATTAATTGTATGAGTGTACAGGGGCCATGTGTGAAAAGTCAGGGGATATTGAGAGGTACATGTGTGAAGAGTCTCTGAAACACTTGGGAAGTCTTCAAAAAAACTTTTCCAAGGCTGGCTAGCTACTGGTGTTAGGAAGCATTGCACTTAAAAATCCAATTCTTCCTGTTAGCTCTGTACCTGCTGCTTTGCAGTATGGAAGGTTTCTCTTCTTACTGTGACTAGATGTGCTTTATATTAAACCAAAGTTACTGACTTCAGCTAGTGATGTGTGCCATGCTCATGAAACTCAGTTTTGGTTTCACTTGCATGGGGTTTCTTGTAAGACTGCGAAATACATTTTTCACAAGTGTTATGGCTTTAGTTTTGTATTTTTCTGTTGTCTGCCTCAGTCATAAGCATGTTTCTTGGGGATCTAATTCACTTAGTGAATAAATGCATATGTTTAAGTTCTAGAAGGCTTTGTGATGTTGTCAGTGGTAATTTTAACTGTTTTTTTTTCTTTTTAAAGAATTTTGTAACTTGGAGATAGTGTTTAGTTTTGTCCTTTTTCTTTTCCACCTCTCAGCAATTAAGCTTTCTAGTAACTTTAGAAGTGGGTAATAAATATTTGGCTAATCCGTGGACTGTAACATAAAATGAAGATCGAATGTTAGAGTACATTATGTCTGCCTCCCAAGCTGTAGGCATCTGCCTCCACTGTGTGACAGCTCTTTGGAACTTTAATGAAGTTTCAGTGCTATTGAATGGAGTCTGGTATCCTAATGATACTTTAGTTAGGAAGTGCATAAACAGTACTGTGAGTATAGCAGTGCTCAAATGTTTTAGTTGACGTGTTTTCATAATAAAAGAAAGGACAAAGATGAATTTACTAAATATCTTAATTTGGGAATAGTTCAGACTTTTAAATATTGCTTCAATTAAATACTAAAGCTTTATTTAAAATCTTGCTGGTATTCTCATCTTCATTCTGAGATGGATAAATCGACCAAATGATATTTTAGCAGAATATACCACAAAATCCATTTTGTAAGAACACAGTCACTGTTTTCTAATAGCCTGAGTACACTTGCAAACATACAAGACTTGGATCAGTGTTGTTTAATTTGCCTGTAGGTGACCAGACCCCAGATGAGTCTGTGAAAATGCCCTGGTTAAATGTTTTGAATAGTGATTTATTCAGTTGTTGTTTGTGTGCCAGTTCAGTTTGTTTTCAGACACACAACTTTGAATCAGAAGTTTGTTTATTGAATTTTAGACTGCAGGTGAGAAGGCTCTGGAATAAACATTCTGGATCGTCAGTAAAAACATCAGTCCTCTGGCTCTGTGGTAATGCTGCTCCACCCCCCCCCACCCCCGCTTGGATGAGTAAAAGGTGTTCTTTTGATGTGGTCTATGTCTCTGAAAGTATCAGAGTGTGAACAGTACTGACTGTCGAACTTCTGTTCGTGTTTTTAAATAAGAATTCAGTTGGTGAAGTTACCTTTAAAAATGAATGCATAATTAATAATTTTGTTAAATGTTTTTGGCCTTCTATTAAGGAATCCTTTGATACAAGTATCGTTTTGTGTAATGTGTACAAAGTGCTTCTATGAACAAAGCCACATGTTGCACTTTTCTGCAAGTAAAACTGATATTGAAATTAAATGTCTGAGAAACATAAATTGTTTACAGAAAGCTGTCAATTCTTTTTTTGTATATAATGTCATCAAACATCATGATTCTTCAAGTTCTTTAGTTTTGTAGGTCAACTTTCAGCTTAGGGTTTATTGCTGATTTAAGCAGATGCAGTTAAAGTACCTCCAAAATTCTGATCTCTGTAGCTGAAGTGCTAGTTTTTGTTCGTTATACAGTCATTTTGTGTGAAGTTGGAGACAATCATTAGAAACAGTGTGGAAGTAAGGAGTTGCTCTGAACGCTCAGTTCTATTTTCCTCCGATGTCTATTGCATCAGATTTTGGTGTAACTTACTGTAAAAAATCAATTGATGAACTTATCTTTTATTGAAGGGAGAACTTGAATTTTCAGTATGAAAAGTTGAAAACTTTCCGTGACTTGTTTTGTTTACTTTGTTGTTTATGTCAGCTGCCTAATTAGCATCTTGTTTAATAGCCTGTGGAGCCCTGTGTGTTCTGTGAGAAGAGTTGCTTGCTGCAGAACTAAGTTCCAAAAAGCATTGTTTCTTTTTCAAGGATCTTTCTGGGCTCTGGTGTGAAGAAGGTAACCTTGAGTACCTGAAGCAAGGATAACCTTGGCAAATAGATGTCTGTGGAGAGCTTGGAAATGATACTTCTGTGGTGTGGATTATCCAGTAGTTTATTAATAGACCATTTGGTTTTAAACTTGAAGATGGTCCAAAATTGGTTATTGGATAATGTGCTGTAGTTGAATGTTTTAGTTTAAACCCACACTGAAATTATTCTGAGTGGTAAGATGATAACTGGTTGTGATGATTTTGCCAAAAAAACCTGTATCTTCCTGGCAACTAAATGTTGGCTTGAAAGAACCATGGTTGCAGAACTGGCTGTCCTGACATAAAGCACTGTGAAATAAAATCATTAAGCTGGTTAGATCTTTCAATATGTTAATACTATGCATTATTCATTGGACTGGTCTCAGTTGCCAGACTCTGGCACAAAAATGCTCAGTAATCCAGACTGAACAGAAGTCAGACCTTGCTTCTGTGAAGTCATAAAACTAATGAAACTTCCTCTTCATTGAAAAACAGTCTTCTACAAAGTAGCCAACTTTCCTTTCACATCACACTTTCTCACCTAGCAGGCAGTTTCACTTAATGGGCTTTCTCACTTTGTGCTCTCAGCTTTTTTTAAAGTTTGCAGATTTGATTTGTTTGCTGTGTAGGATTGCACTAGTGGATACAATCACCATGCTGACTTGAGTGAAACTGAGAGGAGGTCTGCAATATTTTCAAAGCATGCAATATGATAGTATGTAGTATCAACGTTTCAGTAGATGAAATACAGCTAAAGTTGTCCATCATAGGATACTATAATGGGCTATTGATTTTTAGGTGCCACAGTTTCTCTTTCCTTGTAATTGAATTGTGCTTGTGAACATATGAAAATGCTCATTTGTGGATTGAGGGTCATAAAGTAAAAATTGCACAGAGCTCAACCTTATGTAGGCTAGAGAGCAGGCTAACATTAATTATGTTACTTTTTCCAGATGACTGCATTATCAGTGGGGCTTGCATGTATATTGAGTAGTATGGGCTTTGTTCTTGCTAACGATAACCTGAAAAGAAGACCTTGTTATTCCTGTGCACTTATTTAGACTTGTCTGCTTTCCAGTTTCTAGCAAATGTGGTGGCTCTTCAGAATAAGTATCAAACTGCTCTCACGCAGGATGAATGTACATCTTGATTTAAAGGCTTCAAGCGTCTCTCTGAAAAATACTGTTGTTCAGACACTTGCATAATTAAAATTTAAATTGTACCTTTAGTTTTGTTATGGAGACAGCTAGCCGAAGAGATAGACCTGCAATATTAGTGTGGTAGTGGAGTGGGTGATGGTAATACCTGTGTTTTCAGCTTTGACCATTTAGTCCTTACTGAGTTATCTTACTCGTTGAGTCTTAAACTTTGTTTTTTCCAGCTCTGTGTAGTCGCCACTGGATGAGGTCCTGAAAGATCTACAGCACAGGAATATCACACAACTGTAACAATGAGGCTGTAATACCTTGCATGAAAAAATGAGGTTACCCCAATTTGTGACTTGAGTTTTCTCAGTACTCTTCCTCTGCCCCTTTTAGTGTAATTAAAGTAGCAAGCTAAAATTTGCTACCTCTCTTTCTGAAAAAGCTGCTATCTCTGCACTGTGTGAAGTGGAAAGCATGTGAAATATGGTTGACGTAACACTGTAAATGCTTGTAGTGGAAGAACTGCTCACTGTTTTCTCTACCTAGCATATTTTTGATTAGCATTCTGTGCCAGGTCTTTATTTGCTGGGTGAAAGGTTTAGTCTTCACAAGTAGAAGTGGTTTTGTGTGTATCATTCTGACTACCTGGAATTGCTGATATTTGAGCCCCTGTAGGATGACCTGGGAACAACTGCACACATAGTTAATAATAATCTTTGGGGTGGAGAAAAATTTTGTGTAGGGATTTGATTCCACAAACTGTGTTATGTTCCGTTTGATACACAGAAAACACAAAATCTATTGTGGATTGGGAGAGGTTGGTTCTGCTTAAAGCTGTGCCAGCTTTGTTACAGAAGTGAAAGAAAAGAGATCATGCTAGTGGTTGTTACAGAAAAGCGCTCTGAGTGAGAGGGATATACTGAAGCTCTACAAGCTTCCTTGCAGCAACATTACTACACCAGTATTTTAGCCTACTGAAATTTGTCTACCGTTGTAAATTACATCTGGCAGTCACTGTGTTAACTCCAGATCAGTTAGTGTTACTGGATGTGAGTGATGCTACTCAGATGATATAACTTAAACTATTTTTTTCATAATGCATGCAAGGCAGGAAAAAAACAAAGATGTAGTGTAGTGACAAGAAGGAGTGAAGAAAAATTATTAAAAACCAAAACTCAAATAAACCCCCAACCCAACACCCAAACCCTGAAACTTTTTTATTGCAAGTAGTGTGTATAGACTTGGACTTTTGGGTAGGACTGATCATTGACTAGATCCTTTACTGTTAACTGAATTTGAAATTTCAACTAGAGTGTATTGTAATTGCTCTCTGAAGCCATTAAGAGCCAAAAAAATCTTTTTACTGCAAATCTCATTTTTAAGCCTCACAACATTTTGTATACTTTGGTTTTAATCATATGAATGCTTTCTCAAACTTTTGTTTCCTAAAGTTAGTGGGAATCTTAAAATTACCATCTTCAGCTATGCAATAACAGGACTTAAACAGTTGGTGATTTTGACAGTGTGTTAAAACAGCTGTGGTTATATCTTATTTTAATAATCTCATACAAACAAATGCACTAATGACATTAGAGAAGACTCAGTAGATGCAGCTTAGGCAGCTCACAAGCTATTGGAGGAAAGTCTCAAGTTTTTGGCAGTACCTCTTAAGTTATTTTAGCTTTCATGTGAAATGGCTTGGTTTGGTTTGTTTTTTTTTTGGTTGTTGGCTCTTTTGTTTTAGCTACAGAAGCCCAGCACCGTTTGAGCTAATGGTGCAGACTTTCTTTGTATTCAGTGATGCAAGGAGAATATAAAACTAGCTCTTTTGAAAGGAAATTAATATGGCTTACTGCAGCGAATTCCCGGTGCAGCCTCACATGGCATATTATGTCAGAATGCTTGTCTAGATTAAGTTCTAGAGTTTCATGTGTATCATGTTGTATATGAACAACTTTTCCTACAGCTAGTTGCAAAATGGAAGAGGATCTGTTACCAACCTGCATGTTATTGTTGTTTGCTCATGATTCCCTCTTGATTGCAATTTTCTATCCTGTCCATCTCTTTTATCCAGTGGTTTTCTTCGCAATTCATTGCGTGCTCAAGTTCAAAGGCAATAGTTTTGCTTTCTGTGGAACACAGTGTATGTTTTACAGCAGAAACTGTAGTCCACCGTTGCGTTGCCTTTATCCCTTTCTGAAGGGGTACTTCAGTGGGCATATAAAGCTTTTGCTTTTTGCGTGGTCTGTCTTCAGAGACTCACAGATCACACCTGTTCTCATTTTTGCCTTGACCTTGGCACAGCAGGAAAAGCCTTCCTCAGTATAAAAAGACATGGATACCTGGCAATTTGTACGATAAACCAGTGAATTCTTATGTTTTAACTGCCTAGGTTCTAGGCAGGGATCAAGTTGCACAATCTTTTACCATGCAGGGAGAAAACATGGGAATAGCAAGTCATATAAACCACGGAGGGCTAGAAGCTTTAGGTTACTATAAAAGTGTATGTTTCCAGAGGTTCACTATTATGTGGTAAGGATCTTCCTCTTGCAGGAGGATCTCTGTCTACGGCCTAAGATCACATCTTCTTTACTGAAGATTGCCTTCAGCAAAAAACCCCGGAATTATCTGGTAACTGAAGTGTCTCAAAGCATGTGTGGAGGTCTGGGACCTCTTGGAACGCAGAGCTATTTGTTCTGGTGGCAGTGCTCTTAGTTTTAGACTCCTGCTTGCTGTAGTGCCTTTTGTAAGTGCTTTGGAACAAGTAGGTGCTGCTCTGCAGGACTTAAAGCCTGGAAATGTGAGACTGGTGGCGATTGGGTTCTTCAGGAAACTGATGAACTGGAAGATGAAATGACTGACTCCAGGATTACACAGTAGATCTGGAGCAGCAGAACAGAACAGGTAGACCCAAGTCTGGTTTAGCACTCTAATACAAAGAATGTTTTACTTCCTGTTGTTACTAATGTCATTAAGGAATCAGCAATTTTTTTCTTTCTAAAGACTTCATCTTTGGGTAGCTTCTGCTGGAAAGCTGAAGTGATTAAGGCTATATTTTTACAGCAAAAGAGAAGGTGCAGTAATATATGATATGGAAGTGCCTGCTCCCCTCTTGCCCACTGCTTTTGTGCTTGCTCTGTATTTGCAAATAGGAAGCCAAGTTTGTGGAAAGAGGAAGAAGCAATACCCTTGTGCTGCTTTGTCACCTTAAACTATAGCATCTCTCAGGTAAATATCAAGAGCTGTACATGAGTGTTGTGACTGCAGTGCAGCTATCTTTGTGGAATAATAGCAAATAAGAAAATAAAAATAGCAAATAAGGGGGCTGGTGTGTCATGGAGCAGTAGCAAATACTCCGTACGTGAAGGTTAAGTTCTACTCTCATGCAGAAATAATAGAAATCTCTCAATAAAAGGGAATGGAGAAATCTTATATTACAGAAAGGAGAAAAGAAAAAATGCTCTCCTACCTGGAGTGCTAGCTGCATAATGCAGCTTTTCTGAGTGTGGGAAAAGCAGGCTTGGGGTGGTTTTCTCCCAGCAGAGGCCCTGCCAGCTTGAGATTTAAATGCCCAAGCTATCCTGCAAAACTGATGTATATCCTGGTATTCACATATAAGTTTTATTGTTTATGAATGAGATTGGTAGGAATATTGTGGTGGGTTTGGATTTCAGTGACAAATAGATGTGATGTAATAACTTTCTTTCCTCCTTTTTTCTAATTTTTAAGTCTCTCTGAATTACTATATATGTATTTTTTTTTTTTTCGCGAAGTAAAGGAGTGTGGCCTTAAAATTGGGGTCTTTCCTACTGCCAAGTTGCATCTTCTGTTTAGCCTGTACAAAAACAAAGTGTGTGTGTATGCAGGCTTTGCAGGCCTTGACCTCAGGAGCGGCTATGTGGATGGGAAAGTTGGCAGAGATGATTGCGAAAAGTAATGAGCTCCTGACCTGGCATCTTGAAGCAATGCAAGAGACTGTCTTGGGTATTGGTCTTAATGTGTGTAATTGGGATCTCTGAAGCGACTGCTGCAGATAAGATCTTTGCTAGATTTCATGTGCTGTCTGTACTGGCAGTTTGGTTTAGAGCAAAGATCTTTTCAAATGATTCCCAGGATGAGAAAAGACTTCGTGAAATGTAAAAAGGATGCTAACGTTTGAGGCACTGGTGCTGTTCGGAGTGGTCTTACCAACTGAGTGCCTGCAGTGGCATTTTTTCGCCTTGGTGTTTCTGGTCAGTCATGTTAGTCTTCTAATCAGTAGATGGAGGGAGAAAAAGATGTCACTTTCTCTGGTAGCAATTTCAATAAAGTCTGATTCACTGTACTCCAAAATGACTGTATTGACTTCAAGCTTTAGGTTAATAGCAGTGATATTAGATGGATTTTTGACCTGTGTCCCCTGTATAATTTAGAAGAGGCAAATAACTGAATCAAATAACTGACATTGTGTTAAACCCCCCAAAAAATAAAAAAGGAAATAGACCCGGGACTGATAATTAGGGGATCTGCTGTTGAAACTAATTTTTTAGAAAATTGAATAATTTAGATTGTGTGTACATCTATCCGTTATAGTGTCATGAGTTTAGTGATGTCATTCAGATTTATATTTTCTTTTATCAGATTTTGGCAGTATAAGGTCTTGTCTTGCTTCTGTATCATCATAAGGGCACAACAGAACCTGGTTCTTCAATGGACTGAGTACTTCCACAGGATCACTCCTTGGGCAAGGTTGTTAAAGTAAATGAAAACAAAAACTTCTGAAACAGCAACAGACAGGTTATCTGATGTTGGTTTACAAATTCTGTGTCAAGCTAATGTCAAAGAAAGAGAAAGGTGGTTTGTTCTGGTGGTCTTATTTTGCAATATAGTCCAATGCCTTTCTTACTAGCGAGATTGAGCAAATGTTCACAGTGTTGGTGTTTGAACTTCAGAAGGGAGCTGGCTTCACATGTCCTGCTGTGCTGAACCTGGTAAATTATCCTGGCACTGGGCTTGTTGGGGAGCAAGGCGTGGAGGCATCTAGTTCTGTGTGGATAATGGGTTACCTAGGTTTGATTTATTCTAGTTGCCTACTACTCAGTGTAATGGAAAACTAAATCATATAGGTAAATACTCTTACGTCTTTTATATCATATTAAAATATATTCTATATCTATATTTGTAATTCATCGGCACGTAGGTATTTTTGCTCTGCTCAATGTCCTAAGAGAACTTAGAGCAAAATAAAACAAACTCAAAGCAAATGAAAGAACAAAGTTACAAAGAAAGAGGAGTAAGGTGGCACAGCTACTTGTATCATTCTCAAGGCAGGTGGTCACAGGGAGACAGCAAACTGACAGCCCAGCACTTTCAGTTATTTTCAAAGGTCCAAAAGATGCAGAGTTCTTGTGTTTTACTGTGTAAGTTCATTATGTAAATTCATTGAGGGTTTTCTTCTAATACATTTCTGTACTAATAAACTCTTTTGGGGTATTTTATACTTTAACACTGTTGCAATGAACACTGCTTGGATTATTATTTGTTTAAACTTACACTATAGAACTGCCTGACAACACTCCTGGATAATTGTGTTTCATGGCAGTGACCAGTTCAGGTTCATGTTCAGCCTGTCTGAGAGTCCCAGTTTGAGGAAGAAATATGTAAGCGTTTATGGTAGCCCCGTTTGGCAAATTATTCAGGGATATGTTCCAACTGTGTGCTTAGGTAGTGTTGACATAACTGTAGGCTTTGCAGGAAGCCTAGCACTTATATTTTCAATTGATACATTGCTGGATAAAAACTAGAATTAAAAATGTTAAAAACTAAAAAATAATTGTTTGGTAACAGGAAGTACCTAAGAATCTCTATTTGATTCTTTGTGCTTACATGCATTTGTGTGAAAATTTTACTTGTTTTCAGGTGTGAAGGTACATTTGTAAAATAACATACACAAAGCAGAGATTCAATTGTAGCTGTTGAAATTCAAGCTTTTTTCCTTCCTGGGAGTCTAAATGTGAGGTGACAAAGGCCAGAACCTGTTTTTATTTGATTACTTAAGCAGTGTTCTGACAATGCCTGACCTGTATAGATCAGGGTACGTTCTCAAGGATATGTTCTTTTTAAAATGCATCCAACATCAGTTTAAACTAAGCAAGGTGAGACTGTAGAGGTAAACTGTATTCTATCATTAGCTCTTTATGGTTTATTAGTTTTAACATTTGGAATTGGAGTGCCACCTGGGTAAGAACGCATTGGATTATTTTCTGCAGTGCTGTCTATCTTGATATAGTGCTGACTCTGTTATTCTTGCATCTAATGTATTCAAGTTGGCATGAACGTGAAAGACATAATTCTCATTACATGTGCTAAGCCAGGCAGCGAGGGAAACAAGCTTGACTAAATACTTGGATTTCAACCAGTGGTGCAGCAAACTAATGTTGGTTCTGAAAATGAAAACTGTTACTGTATATTCATCAGCTGGAAACATTGTGAGCTTTAAGAATCAAAATTTAATAAAAGAAAGTGAGGACACCGTTTGGCAAGTTAACCCTCTTGAGTTTAAAAGCATCAGAATGAGAATTCCTGCGAATAATAAAGGTACTCGGTACTAATAACAATTGCTGATTTTGTGCTTGAAGGACATATTGTGCAGCACTCCTGCTTTGAGTTGATGCAGTCCTTGGCAGTGGCAGCAAATAAAAATGGATAGGCATTTTCAGTACCCGTAGCTGCTTCAAGAACTCTTGGAGGTCAGTTTTTCAGAATAAACCTTAGAGCTCAGAAAGTTGCATCAGCAGACTTCCAGTTGTCCTTGAGAGCTTGCTACCAACTCTGAACTCTGCTTTCCCCGCAGTATGTAATTGTCCTGCTGTGTTTGTGGACTGGCAGCGCTCTTGTGCAGAGCGCTGCCCTGCTCCTGGAAACAAGCTATTCCCACTTATGCAGTTCAGTTTCTTCTATAGCTTAAAAGCATTCTCTTCTATTTTTTTTTTTCTTTTCCAAACGCCTTCGGAGTGCATGGCTGTTTATTAGCATGTGTGACAGCTTAAATGGCTCTTGTCAACAATTACCCGTTTAGAAGAGCGGCCGTCTTCATTTGTGATGCTGTAATGAAAATGATCTCTAAAGAGAAGTTTCTTGTTTCTTGAGATGGAGATACCACTAAAATGTATTCTGTAAGGTTGAAAACAATTCCTGTTTGTGCTCTGTAACAGATGGGTATGGGAATACAATGCTAACTTTGCTTTTTTCAACTTCTCTGTGGAAGACCAAATTTTTCTTGCATTTACCTGCAAAGTTATGGCTCCCTCATAAATCCTAGCGGTTATAACAACACTATTTGACAAAAGCAGTCATCATATAGGGTAAAGGGGGTAGCATTATAAAAAGTACATTGTGATCTGTCAAATGGAAGATGAAGGGGAAGAGAGAAAAAAGAGTTTTCTTTTCCAACAATATTTATTTCCTGGAATGTTGGCTTTTTTCAAACTCTTATGGTGGTGGGTTGTTTTGTTTTGGTTTTTTTTTAATAGAACGTGAAATTCTGCTGCTGAAACTAATAATTGGTAAAATGTTGCTCCTGTGTGATGAGGGTTTGACCCCTGGAATTCTCATACACTGCTCATGGTGCTCTATGGAAAAATCGCATCTGTGACATCTAAAATTAGAGATTGCTATTGTTCTTGCTAAATAGCTTTGTGAATAACTGCTGAAATCCAGGAATGATTCAAGATCCCAAAGTGATCAGTAAAATAGGGTCAGGGGAAGTGAATGGATCTGTTTCCAGAATTTTTGATATAAAGCTTTATCTAGGAAAGATATAGAGAAAACCATGCTGTGTGATAATCGTGCTTCTGCAGTCTGAAAGCACATAAAATAAGTACATGTGACCCAAAGTAGGTGAACAGGCGTTCTTTTAGTGGAGAACATAGTCCCCTCTCTAATAGCAGCCAACTCTCAGCTATGTATGTGTGACTGCGAGCAGCTCAGTAGTATTTCCCGGACATTTTTGGGTTGTAGACATTTAAGCTTGGTGAAAGACTACTTGAACAAACTTTTATCCATCTAATTTAATGTACACCTGTTTGGTCTGTGCAGGTGAAATCAGCCTCGAGCCCATTTAAGTTTTCTCACTCCTTTACCATTCTCTTACTTGGCAGTACAACTTCAAGCTGTTTATAGCTAATTCCAGAGCAGAGGAATACTTTGCTTACATGGAGGGAGAGCATGCATACTTAATAGATGTCTTTTTGAAGCAGATAGAGCAATTAAAATATTTAATCATTATAACTTATGTGCATAATTACATGCATAATATGTGTATAATTTATGTCTAGTTGAGGGGGCAAAAGATCCCTTTACTGGGGAAGTAGGACTTAGAAAATTGAGAGGTGAGCTATCAAGATGTGAGAGACGACTGCAAATTTTAATTTCATGCTTTCCCTTTTCATATTGTTGCTGTTTTATGAGTCTGTTTCTTGTGGAAAGGTTGGTCCTAACCCAAAACTCTGCTTGGAGAAGAAACCTGAAAGCTAGTGTGGAATTATAACAGATTATGTGGGGAAGAGTGTGAAATGTCCTGTGTATATGGTACATCTTACTATATACTGTATCTTCCTAGCACAGTGGGGTTTATTTGTTTTTTCTCTGTTCCAGTTTACTTTTCAAAACTTGGTGATGTCATTCCTGATCATTGTAATAGTGGTTTGGTGTTGACAGTTTGCCAACCAAATGCATAAATCCATGAGATCAAAAGGTCTTATGTCTCTGTAAGGGTGTTGCTATCCTGGAAGCTTCTAGACCCAACTAGAAACACTACTGATATCAAGCTTTCATGGAAATCCATAAATTGTCCTGTAAGCCTTTATTAAACTGGAGTAAAAGGTGACCTACTTCATGAATAAAGAATGGACCATGCTGAGCAGCCTGGAAACAGGTCAAAGCAAGCTATAGCTGTTGTTTTAACCATATTAAAATACTGCCCTTCAGCACTTCACTATGCTAGCCTGTCACCCAGAATTAGAGCAGTCTAATAATCTTCTATCCTGTGTCCCTTTTTCTTTCTTAGGTTTGGTTTCTTTTTCTGAAACCTCCACTAGGGTCTTTCAAACAATGCAAAAACATCATTGTAGGTAAACTAGGAATCCATACTTTATAAACAGAATCTCTGATTTTTGGAAAATATTTAGGGGTTCAGTTTCCAAACTGTCTTCTCTGTAAACTGAGATTATGGACTATGAAGAATGTTATTTATTGTGCTTCTTGGGTTTCAAGTAACTTTGTTTTAAATAGGGTGATTGCTTTTGTTGTAACTGCCTCAAATATATGCGGAGACAACTGGACTGTAGGCATATTTTAGCCTTTATAGTAGTAGTTAATGTGGCATGTGAAGACCTAAATTAGTCTTTCGTGCCACTGGAACGTTTTTTTTTTTGGTTTAATGAAGCCTCGATTCACTTAGCATTTTAATTAATGACCAGTATTTATCTTTATTTGTAATGAAGCAAAATCTTCCAGGGCTGTGCATTACTACCTTTTTTTCCCTACTGCTATGAGGGTCTCAGACTGGCTTTGAAAACTAGCATACTTCATGTGCCATATATACTGCCAGCTTGATTAAAAAGGGCTTGATTATGTACAAAAATATAGTAAATGCACGGGTGAAAAAAAATTCATGTTAAATGGCATGCAGGTAATGGTAGTGAGTGATACAACTGAGCAAGCGGAGCCTGCTATCAGAGCTATTGGAACAGCTGTATTTAGGATCTGTGGTTTTGGTACTTTGTCTTGGGGGTGAAAAAAGTGACTTCTGAGATGAGTAAATACATTATTCTGTCTCCTTGCCCGAATACTCCTGTCAGGGTACTTCCATTTGGAGATGTATTTGATAAGGATGACTTTCAGAACTAGTCACACAAAGGCTGGAGTTTGCATCATTACTCAGTGTGGTACTAACAGTAGTAAGTTATGTGTTTCATAAGTTTCTTGCTCTTACTAGTGAAAGAAACAAACCTGGATGCATTGTAGGCTTGAAAAAGTGAGTAATACAGCTTATTAGAGGAGCTAATTTTCTGCTTTGGTAGAAAAAGGCTTAAGGAAATTATGAAAGACAACTAATCTGTATAATTTTACGTGGCATGCTGAAGTCAAGTCAGTGTAACAGGAAAGTGGACTGGGTGAAACTGAACTTCACTTCTGCCACTCAAGGTGGCTCCATCCCCCTGGATGTAACTATGACAACATGTAACAAATTAGGCTTACCTTTGAGGTGCTTCCTGAATATGTGACAAGCTTGTTAAAAGCTATATGGAGGGCTGTGAAAACTAGGAATGTGATGTGGCTGTTTGCAGGGGCACGGGGCACAACATGGATTTATTGACAATGGAGGAAAGAAGTCCCTTGGGTTTAGCCCCAGGACTTTGCTTTAGGATATGATTCTGTGAAGTTCAGAGTAACTTCTAGAAGTGCTAACAGAACTTACCTCCTGCATGGTCTGTGTCTGAATCAGCTTCTGAGAATTTCCATGAATCAGCAGCTTCTGTTATGGATCCTTAAAATAATCAGCCTCCTTCATCCTTTTGTTTGAGATGGAGTTAAAGGTTTAGCTGGGTTCTTACAAATGGCACTGATTATTGCACTGCACTGCCATGTTGTTTAGTTGCCATGTTTGCCAATGGTGGGATTCTGAAACTTCAGAAATGCAGTGCTAATGACCTTCAGGATGCTTTTCCTTGACTCTGTGGTGAAATAAGCGTTTTCTGTGTAGTGGATGAAAGATATGGAGTGTTGCACAGGACTAAGCTGTGTGCTGTGGAACTTGTCTGATGTGTTTGCCTGTTTTTATGAATAGTGTACCCTGAAGAGCCGTGAACACAAATCAGGTCACCGCAAAGTATGAGCTCAACAGTGGTAAGTGCCCAAGTGTTTGAGAAGACCAAAACCTTGCAGTGATAGATGCCAGGAATGATGAGGTGCTAAACTGATAGAAGTCAAGTCGTGCTTGAGTGACTAATGCTTGTGGAGTACAACTAATATAATTGCAATATCAGCAACAAAATTGAGCTGCTCGGTGTATCTGTGGTGAAGTTCTTTTAATCTTGGATCACTAGTAAAGACCAGAGGACATGGTCCATGTAATCAGTTCAGTCAGTGTTGTGTCAGAGGATATCAAGGGTTAACAAAAAAAGCAAGCTGCGTAGATCTTTTTCACAAAGATGCAGCTCTAGAACTAACTGGACAGAAACTAAGCTGTTTATTTGGAGGATAACAAACTCCAGCTACTGCAGACTTCGAATTTATTTGGAGTGATGGTAGATACAATCCCATTGCCATTCTTTTTGAAGCTCACTTCCCCATCTTAGGCATGTGAGCAAACATCCAAATGCTTGCTCTGCAGAAGCACGAGTGCAGAAAACAGGCAGACAGGTTTTAATTAAACTTTATTAAATTGTCAGAGAGATGAGTACTATGAGGCATTCTTTTTTTGAAGTTTGACCTCAAATGATCTCATGATTTTTCCAGGTTAGGAAAAAATAGTTTGTAATAAGGCCAGGAAAAACAATCAGCTTTAACGTTGAGGGTATCTACTCTTTTGTTCACTGTACTCCCTGCTGTTTGATGAAGATTAATCAATTCGCCCTGTGTTCTGTGCTGCAAATATAAAGGCTATGAAAGCCTGTGGAGGATTCAGTGCAGACTTGGTTGTTGGAGAAGGGACACAGCTGCACAGACCTGCTCGAGATGGCATAAGTAGGGTAAAGGTTGGTTCAAAGTCAGTGTGCCCTTGGGACCAGCTGCAGGCAGTCCTGTTGTCTTAGAAAGAGGTCTTTCTCATAACAAAATGCAACAGAATGTAAGCAAATGTGTAATAGAATGTAAGCAAGGGCAGGACTGCAATTGATTAGCTGGACCAATGATGAGCTCGGCTTTGCAATATTCAATGAGCTAATTAACTACTATATTTAAGCTATGCTTGTGTGATTAAAGTTTGAGACAGCCTGACGAACCACATGGTGTCCGTGTCTTCCTTCTCCGACAAAATGGTGACCCCGACGTGATTCTCGTCAACTCCCAATCCCCCGACGTGAATACTGCGACGCGGCACCACGGTCGAAGAAGCCGAGCTGGGTCCTGTATGCAGGCAGGACGGCGACTTAATCAGGGTGCGCCCCCAAAGATTACAAAGGTAATTTTGGGCCATAGAAGTCTGGAAGCTGCAACAGCGCGCGCTGAGGATTACACGACGGATAGGCAAGTGGCATATGATTTATTTGCAAATACTTTAAGAAAATGGGATATTAAGGGGTTAGATCTAAAAAAGGAATTACCGGGGTTATTGGCTTATGGGTATGCTAAGGGGTGTTTTCAGAACCTGCACACGGTTCACGAGTTAACTGCATAAAGCAATATCAAGCAAAAGCTGCTCAATTAGAAGATCAAAGGGGATAAGACGGAAAGTCAGTCTTGGAAAGTGATTATGTACCTACCACCCCAACTGGACTATTGGTAACAGCTGAACCCTTTAAAACATCAGGGGCTTTTGAGGCAATTCCTCTACAATCTGCTGTCTAAGAGAGTGACTAAGAATTATGAAGTCTTTAAAACCCCTCCTTTTTGAGCAGCGAAGAAAGAAAACTGATAACAAGCCTTGACAGCACATTTGATTTACCTACTTGGGAAGCTATTGGAGCTCAAATCCTTGACGAACCCTCAGTTCGGGCGAAAGAAACTAAATCCTTAATAACTCTCTGGAAATCAAGTAAAAGGACTTTAACCAAAATAGAGACAGAACACATAGCTGCTACTTCAGCCTTTGCAGCTTTAGCACCAGTTCTGGATTCTACAGAACCGATTTAAAAAGGGAAAAATCTACTATAAAGAATGTGGTTTTGTTTCTGGGTGCTCTTTCATCTACCCCAGTTACTATGCCAAGTAGGAATGCCGTGTTATCAGAACAAAGTGATAAATCTGTCAGAACTGACCGGGAAGGGGAGCGAGTAGTGCGTGTAAATCTGCCACCATGGCCTGCGCCCCCCCCCACTACTATACCTTTGGAAGGAAAAATGTGGAAACAAACGTACAACTGACTGCCTTTAATATCTGTTTACCTTTAACTTTTACTGAGCCTAAAAACACGCTATGATGCAGTCGAAAATGTTAACTGGCATCGACAACTTCAGCCTGTTCTTGAAAAGCTGGAAAAAAGCAGAGCGGGCGATGGCATGCTCTGCTGGGAAAGGGTTTGCAGAACTGCCCACCCACCCACCCGAAAATTACTGAGATAAGATCTACCTACATGAAGAATCACCAACTAAGGCACAGAGCAGTGTTGCCCCCATGGACAAAGAACCTAAGCACAGGGACAAGAACCCTACGGAGATGGACACATCACCCACACCTCCCGACGAACTCATCAATACATCACTGTCTCCTGACACCCGAGACACTCTGCAGAGACTGCTCGTCACAGCCTGGACACGTAAGATGCCGTCAGAATGGGATAAAGGGTTACATCAGGATATTTGGATTCCTACTCAGTTGCGGAACTTACTGGGGAAAAGTTTACGTGGGAATGAGCGGGTGGTGCAGAGAGTGAATAGTGGGCCGGTGGGAGGTGGACGGAAAAGGGAGACCGTGCAGCAGGTCCTGGTGTTCCGCCAGGTCCTAGTGCTCACCCAGGGCTCGGCCCCGGTGACCGTCGGGGTCGCGCTGTGGTTCACAGCACCGGTAGAAGGGCACTGCGGGCAGCAGCCGACACCACCGACACCATGCTGCGCAGCCGAGTGCCTTGGCATAATTGCCATAGAAGTGGGAGAAACCCCCCCCACCCCCATGTGGACTGGATGTGACAACTTGCATCTTGCAATGTGGTTTGGTGACTTGCTTTGCAGCGTTTGTTTGTATGTGCTATGGGTTCAGAGATGCGTTTGTCCACTGAGAGCAAGGCTGCCTACTTAGCAAAGGGATTTTTGATAGCAATCATTGAAACTGGGCAGCTTACTTTATAAATTTAACCTGGAAAACAAAAAATCCCTGTTTGGGCTGATAGTACTAACTACTTACTTGGACAAAAAAAAAAAAAAAAAAAAAAAAAAAAAAAAATAAATTGCCCAATTGCAACGTTTAATACAGGAGTAACTGACTACGAGGTGTATAAAGCCTTCCGCAAGTTTGTGGAACATGCAAAGATTTTCAAGGATTGGGTTTTATTTTCCATTATGCATTTGGACATTGAAAGTTTGATTCATGAGTTACCAGTGCAAAGGATTAGAGATTACTGTGTTTTCTGGCAGTGTGAGCTACTACACAAACAGGGGAATCCAGTAAGTGTGCTCTGCTTTAGCAGCACTTGAATACCCCGTGAAATCAAACTGGACAACAGCTCAGAATATATGGCACAAACATCGCCTATGTTACAGGGACACCACATTTGCCTTCAGGCAAAACCATGGTAAAATATATGAATCAAACTCTCACAAAGCTCTTTATGTTTTGACCTAGTTATGTCTCTCACAGAACAGTTTGGTACCTCCAATAGTGAACCATGCAGTAGGTTTAAAAGAAGGCTTGGAAAAAAAAAAAAAAAAAAAAAAAAAAAAAAGAAAGAAAAAAAAGAAAAAAAAAAAGAAAAAAGAAAAAAAGGAAAAAGAAAAAAAAAAAAAAGAGGGGGAAAAGGGGAGAGAAAAGTCAATGTCAAGTGTTATTAAGAACGAAGTTACAGGTACTAACTTGGGAAGGAGATCTGCCTGTGTCATTACAGATACGGGACCCAAGTGCATAAAGCCGTGGATCCAGAAGAACTCAAGCTTGCATGAACCAGGACAAGATCCTGATCCCAGTAACTGAAGTCAAGTGTTCCAACTGCAACCACAGTGGACTATGAACTTTGCTGCGAGATATTTTGAATGATCTGACAGTCTTTGAAAAAATACATGTAATTGTGCTAAATGAAAATTAGGGAAATAGTCATTTCTGAACAGCCTAAGGTCACAGATTGCGATCAGTACCTGCAGGAAAACATGAGACTGATGTTACCTGCACTCCTGACACTCCTGATTGGCAAAACAAACAAATGCAACAACAAAGGTATCAAGGCACTTACAATTGGTTTCATGACTGGAGAATTTCAGGATGGATATTGTCAATGGTCAAATTTGGATTATTGGATTTGGTAATTATGGTACTTGTTTTACATTTACTGTCAGGTTCATTGAGCTTTCTGCAAAGGGCCCTTGCAGAGACCTCAAAAAGCAGTTTTTGTAACACAGATGCTAAAAAGGAAAAATTGGCAAGGAGGACAGTGGGCCTGCTAGCGGCCTGGCTCTCCTCACAGAAGACAATATCCTTGAATTCCCATAAGACAGGAAAATTACTCATGCTGAGAGGTATTTGGTAATTACATTCTCAAACATACTGACCTTGAAGACAGAGGTACGCACTGCCTCAACCCAAGGAGGAGTTTGAAGGCACGTGTTGTATGAACCTCTCTGATCATTCACGATCCATACATTCCCAAATTAATGAACTACAGAGGTTAACTAACAACTTACAAGTGGATTCTGGTTTAGGACTTGATGGATGGTTAAGATCACTGGGACTGGGACCCTGGCTGCTATCCCTAGTAAAGGCAGCCATTATGATAGGAGTAATACTACTAACCTTTACCTTACTCTTACCATGTCTCTGTATGTGTCTGCAGAACATGATGCAAAAAATGGTATTGACAGCCTTCAATCAAAAAGAAAACGGGGGAAATGTGGAGGATTCAGTGCAGACTTGGTTGTTGGAGAAGGGACACAGCTGCACAGACCTGCTCGAGATGGCATAAGTAGGGTAAAGGTTGGTTCAAAGTCAGTGTGCCCTTGGGACCAGCTGCAGGCAGTCCTGTTGTCTTAGAAAGAGGTCTTTCTCATAACAAAATGCAACAGAATGTAAGCAAATGTGTAATAGAATGTAAGCAAGGGCAGGACTGCAATTGATTAGCTGGACCAATGATGAGCTCGGCTTTGCAATATTCAATGAGCTAATTAACTACTATATTTAAGCTATGCTTGTGTGATTAAAGTTTGAGACAGCCTGACGAACCACATGGTGTCCGTGTCTTCCTTCTCCGACAAAAGCCTCTTAATCTAAGTCTAAAATACTCTTGCTATTACTGAAATTGAATCACTGTGATCTGTCACCAAGTAGATGCACTAGACTCATTCTCACTTCTTAACATCTGTAGTTTTCCCATTAGCTAAACTGGCCAAATGTTAATTTGCTTAGCAAGGACTCTGTGGAGTGTGCAAAGATTGAGTGAACTCCTTCCTATGGATACTCGCCCATCAATCTGTGCATGACCTGGAGGGGATGCAAGGGTATTGGGCATGTTTGAGAGAGATTAAAGCACTAAAGTTGGGCATCTGTCTCAGAATTTTTCACTGTAATTATCCACAGCAAAACCTCACTGTTTGGATTTTAAGACTTCCAGTATTTTTGCATAAACAACCCTCGAGAAGGTAGAACCATCCTCAGTTTTAAGCTTTGAGACGACAGTTTCTTCTTCATGTTGTAACTTAACCCATAAATTCTGAAGAACCATCAATTCAAAACCCAGAAGCTTGCTATTTTTTTTCCTTCAGGCAAAATAGATAATGGCTTGGGCGATTGATGCTTGTGTTTTAGTCTCTTGGTTTTTTACATATACGTGTATATGTTGGGGAAAGTATACCAATTGCATCTATCAAAAGTACTCTTCTCCATGAAATGATGTAATGTGGTTCAATTCTTGCTGTTATGAAAACTCTATTCATCACTGGGTCTATAGGTTGCTGTTGTTTTGGGGGTCCTTGGAACTGAGTGACTGAGTAATATCTCAATGTGGAGACAGTTGCTTTCCAAACAGTGTTCAGGAGATGTACAGCACTACCCTCGTCTGTGGCCATGCCATGAGACCAGGAGCTTGCTGGAATCCTGAAGTAAGCAGTGGAGAGTGGGCAATTGATCTGTAGCCTCAGGCGCAAACAGGAGAGGAGAGCCCAGTACAGCACTGCAATCTGGTAAGAGTAATTTATCCAACAGCAATGATGGAGTCTTTGAAAACAAACAAACAAAAGCCAAAACAACACTCAAACAGGAAAAAAAAAAAACAAAAAGACAACAACAACACAAACATTAAAAAAAAAGCTTTGAAAAACCTTTTGCTAGCAGGTTAAACTTAGCACAAATAGTACTGAGAGGTGGGCATGGTGGTGGGGGCAAAAAGGCATTTTGCTGTTCAGTTTCTTTGTGGTCAGAAACAATTACCTGCGAAGGGGAGACTTGCCACCAGGATTTTGTGCGGACAGCCTTTCTGCAATGAAGCCATCAGCTACAGGAAGACCTCAGGAGAGGGTTGGTGATGGTGAAACTCCCCCTTCCTTTTTGGTATTAATCTGAGGTTTCAGGTCTGTCGCTCTGGGAGCGAAGAGCTCATGCTTCACTCCTTCCAAAGAGACTGTAATCAGTAGTAGCCCACTGAGCTAATTGTTTGCTTGTTTGAGTGTTTTAAAAGGACAAGATGAAGAGAGAAATAGAAAGAGGCAGGCTGCTGCCTGAAGAAAATCCCAGAAGTAAGAGTCATTTTCTGTGTGTTGGAAAAGCCTGCAGCCCAAGTCTCTCTTGTCAGAAAGTGACATATTAGTCTTCCAGAGTTCCTTAGAAAGGAGCAAAATTACTGGCCAGTGGGGCCATTTATTTTTGTTTCTGTGTGTTTAAGGGAAAAGAAACACAGTAGCTATTGCCTGGATCAAAATGAGTAGATCACTGTAGATTTATTCCTCACCCCTGCTTCCTGATTCAGAGGCAACATTTTAAGGATGCTGTTCTGAATTTTGTTGCCCTTTGAGTTTGTATTTTAATTTTTCTAACCGCTAAGGAGTTGGGTATTTATGACTCCACGAAAGAACAGATTCATGATTGAATTTCTCTTAGCTACTTCTTTCTTGCGTTCAGGGACTCTGCTGCATACTGAAGAGCAGAAATTCATACATAAGTTGGTTTCTTTTTGCCCAAATTTCTTCCCTTATACAAAGAAACCTACAAGTAAAAATAACAGATACAATTAATGTTGGTTAATGGAACAATGACTAAAAGACGTTAAACTATAAAATTTTATTAACTTAGGACAGTATTTAGGCATACTTTAAAAAAAAAAAGAGAAGCCTGTTCCTGCTCTCAGGAACCTTCTCGCTGTGCTAATTCACTGGCACCAGGAGGTGACCTAAAAAGGGGATCTGTGAGGAGAACTTCATGGCTACTGACTTGCTCAGCAGCAATCCTGGCAGTTAGATCGCAAATAGAAATTCTTTCTGACTTTTTGCTTGTGACCTTTTTATTTCTTCCGTAGTCCTGTTTTACTTAAAAGCCCTAAAACCTAAATGGATGTTCGTATATGGACACTCTTTTTGCTGCCTGCATGTTTGCTTTTGTAATACCCATAATTAAGATTATTTTTTTTGTTTTGTTTTAGTAGAAGCTGCAGGCCCAAACAGATTGAGGGACCCACCGTCCTTCCAGCAATAGCAAAAGTCAAAATGCATCAGAGGAGCAGAAAGGATTGAGAAGCAGGGGTAAGATGTATAGAGGTGAATTACCCTGTTCTAGATAATATAGTGGTGAAATTGAACTTAAACTTGAGATGCAGAGTAAAGATTTGGGGTTTCCGCTCACTGAATGAGCAATCTGAGGTGTTACTACCCTTGGGCAGAGTGTTTCCATCCCCACAACAGACATGATCTAGCTCAGTCCTGTGTTTTGATGTGAACCGCTCTATCAGAGATGAGCAAAAGCTCTGCCCTGTGACAGGGATGGTGCATTCCCTCAGCAGGGTGGGCAGCTGGCGTTAGACCAGCTTGACTTACAGCAGTGTTCTCCACAACTTGCCTTGCTGAAGTCTGTCATTTGACCACATTTTTTTCTTCTCCTGAGTGTATTGCTTACCTTTTCTGATGAGCTGTGGTGATACATGCTGTGCTTTTTAGGGTAAACTGAAGTGGTACATAATTATAAATGAAAAAGGGAAAGGTACTTATGTGCCTTTTATCTCTGTTACACAGAGGTTGAACTGTTACGCTCTATTTACTCTGATTTTAATCTTAAGGGGTCATTTGGGTGATGCTTCAACAGCCATTGTTCTGAAAGAGGTGGCAATTGGGAAAGGCTCAGTTGTGAGCACTGCCCACTTGTCTTGTGATGTTGGTAAGTCAAGGAAGTAGGGTAGAAGACTACAGGAGGGTGGAAGTGTTGGTGTGTGTCGGCTATGAACACGTCCATGAGGCTCACCCTTTCTGCTCTGTGTGTGCTATTTATCTGTATTAAAACTAGCTGGGATCCAGATAGCTGTGAAACTCTCCTTAATAGGAGAACTTTCCTCTGCTCTGACTTGCCCAGTTTCCTGTAATTATTGGAGAAATCCTCAATTCAGTGTATACGTGAGGGTGGAGTGCAGGATTTGTGTTCTTCTATTTGACAACCTGTTCTGAAGTAGCTGAACTTGTTTTACAAATCAGTGGAGCAAAGTGGCTTTTATGGAACTGCTGCAAATAAGAGTATCAAACCTGCTGCATGGAGAATTAAAACTCAGAATAGGTTTTACTATGAACTTGCACTCTTTTTAAAAATCTGGTTTAAACATGGTTAAAAACCCTTGCTGAGGGCTGTTGTTCTCCTAGATATTTATGAAAAGCAGTCAGTGAACAGTGTGTGCATATCTAAAGGCTGATTTAAATCCTTAGGGACGCTGTGTCTATTCTTGGATTTCAGGATGTCCTCAAAGGATTGTTTTCTGTCTTGTAGAAACACTGCAAAAAGAAACCAAAGGAGGAATTTCCTTCTATCTCCTTCCAGGCTTCTCCTTGAATGAATATACTGGCTAGCAAGTTGAGCAATATGCCTAGATGCAAGCATGTAATCTTTTAATGCATTTACCGCACAAAACAAAGTGCTTTTTGCTGCAGTCATGTGCAGGTAAATCCATCCACTTTCCTGTGTTCTGTAAATGCTGTTCTGTTGTGTGAATGCTTGCCATAGCTACACCATTTTTTTTTCTGTTCTTTTTAAATCAAGTTCAAAGGATACATGCACAGACCCTTGCCACCTGTCAGTACCTCGTCTGCACTGGAAGTACTGTCAGCGATCCTTGGGTAGATGAGGGGCATAGTAAGGTGCTGGAGTGAGTTTGGCACGGGCTTGTTTTGGAAGGGAGCCAGTTACCAGAGGTCCCATTCTGTGGTCATGACACTCAGTGTTCAAAGATGAAGGACAAAGCCCAGATACTGCAGGCAGGGTTGTGCTCAGCTGTATTTCTCCATCGGACTTTCCCTGGTGGATTTACATAGCACTACCTCTAGCACTGAGACTCCTCTGCATGTGCAAGGATGTGCTATGGACATCATCAAATTCTCCTGTGCTCGCTGTGTAATTTAAGCTGACTGGTGGGAGTGATAGCTTGCAAGGGGTACTTTCTTTCACTGCTGGAGATGAAGAGCACCATATGCTAGTTGTGCACAGGAGGGTGAGGCAGGCTCTCCTGCTGGTGAAAAACGAGAGTGAAAACCACTCCTGCCATATTGCCTGTGTACTCTGACCTGCCTTTTTGGATGTGTAGCAGCAAAAGCTCCATTTGTTTCTTTGATTACTAAGCCCCTTACTTTCAAGGAGTGCAAAGGGTCTTTTCTGAGCTTCTGTCTCCCTTGGACTTCCTGTTCTTTCTTCTCCCTCTCTGATATGAGAGGAGCAGTAGTCTCCTGGAAACCAAATACAAAACTACTGATGGAGTTGTGGTTGTTACCACTTCTTGATGTCAGTGGTTCTGGTAGAAAAGAGACTTCTGAGAAGTCATTGCCCCTGTATGCGTTGTCTCACTTAGGATGACATGAAATGCTTGGAAAAAATCTCCCCCTCATGTATATTTAACACGAGTTATGTGCAAGCCATGTTGTATATTGTAAAAGGAACAAATTGTGAGCTTCAACAGAAAGGGTTTCTGGGGGAGGGATTACTTCAGGACATTTTTTTAGCATGTTTGTTTCCTGATCTAAATATAAGGAATTCAGACCATGCTAACAATTTTCTGAAATGATTCATAATTCCTTCCCACGCCTCATCAAAACTATAGAAAATGATACTTTCTTAAATCTGTGGGGGGCCTGGATTCTGTTACACCTTTCTCCTTTTTTTTCTTTGTTTTTTTTTTCTTTTTCTTGAATCAACAGCAAGATTCTGTCCTTGTCCTTTGTGTTCATGAGTCTCAGGAGAATGGCACATACCATTTCTGTGCTATTTTTATTTCTTGCTCCTGGTAATCTATTGGTACTTTCAGCCTAAATCGGGTCACCTTGAGGCTTAAATAATGGCAGTATGGAAAGCTGTTTCTGGAAGCAAGTCAGTTGGTTTATTTCATTTTTTTGTTTTGTTGGATGTGAAAAGGGAAGGTTTTGTCCTCTGGAGAGGACTCTCAAGTAGCTTTTTGTCTTTGGCATTCTTAAGCGGTAATATAAAGGTCTGGGACACTGCTTTTCACATTAACAGAATAATTAATCTTAATTGCATTGATTGTTTTGCCATACTTTAGTGGGTAAGTGATTAGAAATGGCTTTATATCACAAGACAGAATAAGGTGTCTTATCCAAATGTCTATGAGTTGGCAAAAAAACCCAGCTACCATTTGGTGCGTGGAAAATGGCACTGCAGCAGCTACGTTACTCTAGCGAGAAGACCTTCTGTCTGCATCATTCTTCAGGCTATTTGTGTGTAGGCATTCCCTCATGAAAACAGTAGATGATTTGTTGCAGTAGCATGTTTATGGCTCTGCTTTTCCTAGGTTAGAGACAACCAAATCATGACTGAAAGGATTCAAACAATGGCTCTGGTTCTTGGCCATCTGTCAAGAGTGTGGCAAGGCACATGCGGCCTGGGGATGAAACAGGGCCCAAACCTGCCGTTCCCTCACCATGACCAAGCACTTGGTATATATACTTCTGTGGAACTGCTTGAGATTTGTCATTACTTCAGTGGTTTTGGGGTGCCTTGGAGTGTTATTTTCGTTTTGAAGAATTCAGCTAATGAGCAGTTTTTCTTTTGCTGTGTGTATGTATATATATGGGTGTGTATATCCTTCATCTGTAAACACTGTGAGTCTCCTCTGCATGTATGGTGACCTGTGGAAGCTGGCTCCCTTCCCAGTCTGTGTTGATTACACTCCAAACACTGTACCAAGTGCACCAAGACACTATATATATATGTATATACATATGCACAAGCTTAGAAATCCATGTGGAAATTGTAAGCAGCCAGAGCAAATGTGAGAGGAAAATGAGGATGTCTTTTCTTTCCAGATAGCTGGGCAGTGTTTGGGACTCTGGTATCTCCTGGGCAGTTAGGGATTCACTTGTGTATGGTAGAGCTTTAATTCTGTGTGTTTCCCCATTGTCCTTAGCTCTAAATTTCTCTTCCAGCAACAGTGCCTCATGCTGAGCGTCAAGTGGGGCTTTTTACACCCATATCCACAATGATGTCTATTTTAATGAAATACATTGTGTACTTAATATTCTTGTTTTAGGGCATGAAGTCATTAGCAGGAGCGGGGATCCCAACTCTCCAGCCTCCCAGCTGAAGTATGTACTTAATAAGCCCGAACGGATGCTTTGTCAGCTCAGAGCAGCCAAAACTACTCTGTATTTAATTCTGTCTGGCTGTGATTCCTACCTGGATCATATTAGTGTTGAAGCTGTATCCATGTATTCTGAAATAGATGTAAGGGATGTCAGGATGAGAGATCCTTGAAATGATAATCACTCATATTTCTATCCAGTTTATTTCCTAGAGGTCCTGCACTTAGTGACTGCTGATTCATTGCTGTACAATTTTGGTTGGATGTCTAAATCCTTTCTGAGTGCCCTCGGTCTTGTAAACCCTGGAAGCTGTTTTGTGCTTGCAACAGCAGTAGAGTCCTTCATCCCCTGGAGACCTCCCCAAGTATGCAGCTGGTGTCAGGACTAAATTATGGAGAAGCCAATTAGGACCCGTACCCAACGAATTCTCCACTGAGATAAAGCAGTCAGCAGAGAGGTCTTGTGGTTTCTGCTTACAGAGGTGTTTCTTAATAAGCTCCAGCACTAGGAACAATTTGATTACTAGGAAGTTTCTCTAGGGGGCACTTGAAAAATTATGGAAACTTGAATTTTCAGGATGATTTTCATGCCTGCCTTGTCGGCACAAGGGAGAGTCTGTTAGGATTTCAGTTTTTCCTCGATCCTTCTCGCTTTAAGTTCTGTCTCTGCCAGTGAACTTGGTGCAGCTGATGGAGGAAGGGAGGAGAGGGCAAAGACGCTCAGCAGAAATTGGTCAACTACATTAAAAATACAGAAGTGTTTTAAAGCTGGTTTTACTGCTGAGATTGGAGGGAGGAAAGGATTTTAAAGGGTCAATAGGGCATAAGAGGTATCACAGAGTCCTGTTGTCCCTGGGTTTTGAATTCCCCAACAGATATTTGAAATAGTGTAGTATTTCATGTTTGACTCCAGCCATTTTAATCCCTAACAAGGAGGAAGAATCCAGGGCAACTGTGGCAGCTGAATTGTAGATGAATAAAATTATAGGCTGGGACTGGAAGAGATCATTTTCAGTGACATATACTAAAATAGCCTGAGAATGCCAGGCAGGATGCTCGCCTGAGTGTTCAGAGCCTCCCTCACCGTGAGCAAAGGAGATGTAGCTTTTGGGTACTACAGTTGCTGAAAACTAGTGTAAGACATTACTTAGCACTGTTCTGTTCAGTTATGTGGCCAGTAATGCACAGAGCTACTGAATTTTATACCTGTGGTTTTGACAGTAGTGTGACTTCTCCATAGCCTGCAAGGGGGATAATGAGGTGCTCAACCTTAAAGTGAACTTCTTTGAGTCACTGACCACTGGGTTAGGGAAGAGGGAGGGATGCAAGAAAGAAATGTTGGATAAAATTCCAAACTTGCCAACCATCGCTGCTTTCTCTGTAGCATCAATTGCTGTGATGCCTAAATCAATTTACAGGGAAATTTAGCCTCTATGGTGTGGTCTTTGGGAGTTCTTAGGCAGGTTTTTCTGCTCATCTTCCTTAATTGTGTTAACTTTTAATACCTGATTCTTAAAGGCCAACATCTATCTGTAAAGCCTGTGACTGTAGTAATTACACTTTCTTTATGTCTGTTCAGCCTTGCTGAGAAAGCATTTGGGGACAGAAGAGGCATAAAATGAGCAAGCAGGTGATAGGCATGCTTTTATGGAATTCAAAGTGTGATTGTTGATTTGGTCAGCTGAAAAGTTGTCTGAGATGAATGCCAGCAAAAATGAAACAGGTGCGTAAACTTAAAAGCAGAAGTTTAATACTTATGCCCCCACCAGTCCTTTTAAAAGCTTGAGTATTCTGGATGGGTTGGTGCAGTGTATCACTGTGTCAGGACTGGGACTTTCAAGCCTTGTAGAGATTTTTCTGTTTAAAAACCCAGGCCAAAATAGAGTAGAAATCAGCTGAACTTCTATTTGGCAAAACCAACACACTCCATGACAGTAGTGGTTTTACTCCTGCAGTCAGACTGTACAGCCAGCCACATAACCCATTTAGGATTCACATTAAGTACCCTGTCTGAAGTCAAGTTACCTACAGGGTTTGAGGATTAATTAAATTTTTGTTTTAGAATGCAGACCTTTTTTGTGACATGATAAAAACAGAGGCTGATATAAATTCTTCTAGACCTGCCAGTGAACTTGTAAAACTAATTTCCTAAACAGCTTTTTGGATTTTAAAACCTGTGTGGAAGTTCTGAGTGCCATCTAGTAGACACACTTCCAGTCGCAATGAGCTGAGTGTACAAATTTTACAAAGAAATGGGGAAATGTTACCCCCCCCCCAGCCCAAATCAAAACCAAATCAAATAAACCCCAAACTAAACAGCCTGCTGCAAGTGTCTTCCACTTTGCTGTTGCAAGGAGAAAAGCAAGTGGAGAGCTTGTTCATCCTTCTTACCGGGCTGTCATATCAAACCTCAAAGCGCTCAGAAGTGTTACCCTCGGTGCTGGTAAACTCCAGCTTCCCTTCTGCCTTTAGCAGAAATCTGGAGTGTCAGGGTGGTTTTACAGGCTTGCAATTCCTGCCGTTCAGCACAGTGGTTCTGCTAGAGGTGGGGGCTTGGGGTCAGCAGCCTGCACCCAAGGCCAGTGGTTCTTTGCCAGAACTCAGCTGTAAGAGTCCAGCAGATGGTGCAATGTCCTCTCTTTTAGCCTCAGCACGGCTTGGCTCTTGAGCCTTCTTTGGGTTGGAGTTAATTGAAGTCCTCTGACTTAAAGGCTTAAAAAAGTGAATTTTAGAAGCAAAAGTATACAGATTCTGTAGTTTTGGGTTTTTTTTTTCTGAAGAAATCAAATCAAATTCAACAAATGGAATTTGTGCATTTCTGTAATACCTTAGCAATGCTTCTGAAAGCAGAACCAGATCTTTAGGGAAACCATGACTCTGCTCAATCTGTAAATGGAGAAGTGGGGTCTTTGTCACCTGTGGTCATCGCAGCATCTGGAGAAATGGGGTTTAACACCTTCGCCTTCTGAAAGGAACAAAGGGTGCTTAAGGCTGCGTCCATAGGAGGTAAGACAGTTCCTAGTATATTAGGTTTGTGGTTTAAAACAAATTGGTACTTCAAAACCAGTTAATTTTGACCCCCCCAAACAGTAATTTCCTAATGTTAAAAACCAGTGCCAGACAAGACATCTCTATTTCCACTTAATAACAATTAATTATAATTAGAGGACTGCTGCTTGCAGAGATAGATTAATGATCTGCCTATTTGTTCTGGATACTGTTGCCTTTCTCATACGAAACTGAAGAGTTAATTTGGTGCTTGAAATTTCAGGCCAAAATGCTGTTGACCAACTTTCTGCAGAACAGCCCGAGATATCCATTCTGGTTATGGGCAATTGATGACATCCCCTTTACAACTCTTACTCAAAAAACAACAACAAAAAATCCCTGTGTATAGGGGTGTGTGTATATGTAGGGATTAAAATTAGCAGAAATAGATATCAGGAAGAATTTCTTTACTGAAACTGTCATCAAGCATTGGGATAGGCTCCTCAGGGAGGCGGTGGAATCACCATCTCTGGAGGTATTTAAAAGATGTGGATGAAATGCTTAAGGATGTGATCTAGAGGTCAGTTAGTCAAGGTTAAGCTGTGGTTGGACTCAAGCTAAAGGGTCCCTTTCAACCCAGGTGACTTTGTGATTCTAAATCACAGCAACAGGAAATCTTAGTAACAGAGCGGTGCAAAGATGTTCTAAATTAGTTTTCCTTCTCTGATTCTCTTAGAACATGCTTACTAATTTGTCAAAACTTCTGAGAGGCTGTGATGTTGAAAAAAATATACACTGAGGAATCAAGAGTAGTTGTAAAGCTTTACAGAGGATTGAATCCCTTGCAGCAGATGCTGCTTCTGTGTTCTCTTTTACTCCATTTCTGAGTAAGCCATGCATATGTAGCTTTAGAGCCAGAAGTGATGAGTAAGGAGAAAATCATATCGTCTTTGGAGGTAAGAGTCAAACTGTATATAGAAGAGCATGCACAAATTCCTTCCAGGGTGTTATGGCCTCGCTTCAACAGTTTGCTCTTAGTGTTTGAAAGAACCATTAAACTACTTGCCAGCCTCCTGTTAATAATGGAAAAATTCTCATAGGGCTGAAGACCTGAGCAATAGTGATGGGTTTTATTGTAATCATGAAACCACAATCCTTAAATATTTTAAATCTCTTAAAATTGTGTTTCCCATTCTCCCTTTTGTGGACTCCTGAATGCAGTGTTAATGTGAGAGATACGTTTCTGGGAAACCCAGGGAAATGCGATCAGATTCAATTTAATACCAACCTACCTACTTTCTTGTGCCTGTTGGATTTTGGTGGTAAATCAGCCATTGTCTTTTTTAGCTACTCGGCCTTTATTTTAGCAGAGGTGAGAGTACTGGGGTCCTGGTTCCCATACACAGTTCAAACATTAACTTTTTAGGCTGCTGTGGGGTGGAAGGATGGAAGAAGCGGTGAGCCCAGTTCTTGTAGGAGGATATACAGCTTGCCATCTTCTAGATATCTTTTAGTTTAGCAGGCACTAATGCAACTCCTCCAATTGAGTGACAAGTCACGGAGTATGATGTGTCTTATCTTCTGTGGCACAGACATGATGGAGTGTAGTAGTACATCTGCCACATCTTGTGGGCTGATACAGAATACGTGATGTTACTGAGTTCTGAGATGTTCTTTAGCCTTTAGTTCCGTGACTGCTTTTGAGTTAGGGAGTTTCTTGCTTGTTATACTGAAGGTTAATTTGCAATATAACATCAACTGGCCTTTCACTCAGAAGCAATGTCAGATTTGCTGACTAATGTGCTTTCTTGAAAGTGCTTCCCCGTTAAACTGATCCTGATTAATAAAATACAAAGGTAAAGGAAAAATTAGTCCTCCATAGTTTTTCTGTACCTAAGACTAATTTACATGTGTAGTACCTCTAAGATCATTATGGTCCTTTTTTTTTTTTCAGCTATACTTAGATTATTCTACTTGCCTTTTAAGCCATGGAGGCTTAAACTGGTAATGCTGTAGTTGCATTAGCACAAGGCTGTAAACTAATAATCCCTGGTGGGTAAAAGAGTGCTACAGCATTACAGTCTAATGACTTTTTGATTGGGGGTGTTGAGGGTCTGATGGGAGGATAAGCTCTTCCACATTTGTGGCCAGGAGGCAGTAGTCTGTAACACTGGAATTCTTTTGAAAGCTATATGAAAATACTTACAAAACCCCACCAATGCACTTCTCAGTGTGTAATTGTTACCAAGTGAAATGCTGAAGCCCAGTGGACTGTGTCTTGTCTGCATAACGGTGGAATCAATACCCAGTGCCCCTAGTAGGCAAAATCTGAGACGTCTGAAGTAAACAGTTCTTTAACAAAAGACAAGTCATGGTCGTCTTTCCTTCTGTTTTGTCTCTAGGCTAAAAGCACCTCTAGAACTTATATCAAAGGGAATAATGTGGGGCTGATCTATGCAGTCTTTGTGAACAGAGAAGCACTCTTCCCCCAGGCATCTGGTTTCTTGTTCCTTGGAAAACCTGCAAATAGATATTCGCGTAGCTGAAGCTTCAGCAGTATTTAAACAGGTGAGCATCTTCCTCTCGTGCAGCGTAAGTGGGTAAAGTAATAAGGAACAATAAGGTGGTGGGCATGCTTGGTGTTCAGTGCAAGGATTAGTAGAGGAATAAAGTACTTAAATGGGCTGTCCAGTGTGGGAATGAGCCTGCCTTTATTTCTTGGCTGCTCCTTGAGAGACACATCCGGTCTCTTCTTGCCGTTTTGCCCCTTGGGCAGCAGTGCCCGTTTCTCTCTCCTGGGTCAGCGTTATGCCTGTGTGGCAGTGAAAGGCAGTTGCTGCAGATGGTCTAGACTTCTCTTTTGTGAGTGGTTATATGAGGAACTGTTTTGTTTTACACTCCTCTTGGACATTTGGGCACAGTATCTTTCTTAGGGGAAGTCAGCACAGACCGATCGGTTACCGTACCCTTTTTCTTCAACTCACCCTGCATGATTGCAGCAGGGTGATTCCCGCCCCTGAAGCCCACTGGATGTTTATGGACTCTTCTCCTGCTCAGGCTCTTTTGCTCTTCCCAAGCTTTGCAGCAAGGCAGAAGGCACTTGCAGTTTTACACATAGGGCAGCCAATGTGGATCAGTGATCACAGCAACTGATTGAGGTTAGTCAGGAAGAGTAAAATGAGTCCAAAGCTTGTAGAGTTGTGCTACTCATTAGATTAATTTCCAATACTCAGAAATCAGGTCTTTTAATCTCACATGTTAAAGTCTCAGTCACTACTAAGTTAACACAGATTATTTACCTATTTGATTTCAAGGCTTAGGACTAGCACTGCTGATTTGTCTGCTCAGCAGAGGAGAGGCAGACATACACAGCCCACTATTTCCTGATACAATTGATGCACTACTTGTATCTAAAGCATTTTAGGCTTATAATTTTAAGTCTGTCATTGTCACTCATACTCAACTTTCTACCACACCCTGGTTATGGTTAGGAAATTGTATCTAAGATTTCACTACAAAAAAGAAGTAACTTAAGAGAAGGGATGGAATTTTAAGTATGTTTTCTATCTGTAGAGCAATGCTGGAAGCAGTGAACAAAAGTAATCTCAGTGCATTATTCTTCATCTTTTTTTTGCATCTAATAGTCAAATTTGAATTTTGAATGCTTTGGCTAACAGCAGTGCTGCAGGACTAAGACACCTTCTATCTCTTTTTAAGGATTTGATTTAGAATACTAATTTTAAATAAATTTCCTGATGGCAACTGAGTTAGCCTGGTAATTACTTTAAATCTAAACTGTTTTTCTAGAGAAATGTTTTAAATGAGAAACTCTTATTTTTTTATTTAACTGATTTTTTTTTTCCAACTGCAACATCAACTATTCACAAAATCCCCATTTCTTTTTCTTCTTTCCCAGGCTACATGAAACTGGCATTTTCCATATATCTTCAAGCAACAAGTTATTAATGATCTCTAGGTGTTTTCACCCTCCGCTCAGGGTCTTTTCTCTTATACAGCCTTCACCTCGAGCAATAATGTAGCTCCTTGACTTCTCTGGAACTGGAACAGGAATGGGATGGGCAAAGTGCTCTCACAGGCTGGGTCTTGCTGGAGACTGTCTTCTGCTGCATGTCCTGATGCCATTACAGAACCTGGCAGAAAAAAAGCAGAAGAGATTTATTGAAGAGGGTTACAGTTAGGGCTACATAGATTATAGCAATCATCATAATGAATTTGGTATAATATGGAATTCAGAGAAAAGGGCAAGTATCTAATCAAAATAGCATTGCGTCCCAAAGGAGAGATAAAATTGGTGAGATAGGAGGTCCGGTTTGATTTTTTTAAAGGATTTATCACCCAATTTATTCACTTTAATTCAGAAAGATTAAAGCATAA
Source organism: Gallinula chloropus (assembly GCF_964237585.1). Classification (NCBI taxonomy): domain Eukaryota; kingdom Metazoa; phylum Chordata; class Aves; order Gruiformes; family Rallidae; genus Gallinula; species Gallinula chloropus. The sequence goes on from NC_140090.1 coordinate 37,589,488, forward strand.
AGCTCAGCTATCACCATGCAAATATCAACAGGATTAAATAATGTGATCTTTGGAGACAAGTATTTAAGTCAAGCAATTTAGCCAATCAGTTAAACTTTTCCTTCCCAAACATGTCTTTCAGGTCCCTTATCTGCAATGCAGATCACTTGTGTTCAGCTTGGTCTGCATGAATAATTTCCAGTAGGAGTTCAGGATGTGAAACAAGGCAAGAATGCCTGTAGAGCTCTGCAGTGGGCTGAGGAAACCTGAAATCTGTATTTTGAAAAAGGGCAGTTTTGGACCTGCAGTGGCAGATACGTATATATAAAAAAAATTTAACCTTCTAGAATTGTCTCTTGCTCCACGGAGGAGTTGGTCTTGTCTGTTGCTGGCATTTGTGGATTGGAAGGCAGTCAGCCACTTCTTCCCCAGTTCTGGCCTCTAGCTGTTCCAGCCCGAAGAGATAACTTCCAGAAACATCCTGTCCTAGCGATAGTTTCTTAAAATCCTTGCCAAACTTGGAAAAATGCTAGTGTGGTCACAAGAGGAACCAGGAGACAAAGGAAGCCTTCATGACCATCTGTGGCACATTCAGTCCCTTCCTCTTTGTGACTTTTGCATAAGGGTCAAGTGATCCCGTCTAGCAAGCCAACTGGCTGAGCTCTTGTATTCCTGCTTTACTTATTTATGTATTTCCCCAACAGGTCCCTTTTTAGCAACCCTGCTGCCTGTGAGGCAGCCCCAGGGAATGGGTAAAGGTGGCAGTCTCTGTAGGTGAGATCTTTATTATGGCTGGGCGATGTGATGTGTATGGGGAGCTGCAGGTTTCAAAGAAGTCAAACCAGTTGTGTTTTCTCAGCTCAGAGGTATCATGCGAGGTGACCTTTCTGGCTTCAGCCATTCAGCTTCTCTCTGCCTTCATCCCAGAATAAAAACCTTCCATTTTTCTGAAGAAACCACAGTGTGTTGCGGGTTTTGTTTTTTATTTTTGTTTTTCTCATTGATGCTGCTTGGGTTGGCTTTGTTATTACAACTGTTAATATTGCATGATAAAATGAATTGTTAATTGCTGAACTGCTGAAGAGCAGACAACAGGCTGCTTACTGCCCACAGTAGATGTGGGAGGCTGTCAAGGACTGTTGGGACCTAGTGTCAGATCAATCATGTGCCAGAGGTTTACATCAGAAGGTAGTTTTGAAAGTGAGGAAGCAGCTCTAGTGTTAAGTATATTCCTCAAACTGATCGGTGCCTCCCTGTTGCTGAAAGGGGCTCCTTGAAGTGTCAGTCCAGGTTAGCTATAAATTACTTGCTGGGTAGAACTGGTACTAGCTCCTCTTAGTACTGCCAGAAGCTGCTACACACTGTATTTTTTTCTTGATATGGGAAAAGCTGGAACTGTTTTTCTATCATAGGTTTGTCCTAAAACTGTGTCCTGCATTGTAGAAGCTATTTAGAGACATTTACAATTTACAAAGCAAACCATATTAATGCTCAAGGATGCTGATTTCTGTTTTCCTCTCTTTCCCCTCCTTATTTCAATAAGGACCAGCTGTCACTGCTGACTGCCATTGTATGGCTGCTGTTATTTAAGGAAAGTTGATGCAGATTTGTTGTTTTCACTTATTTTTATGAACATGTGAGGATATTTTGCCTCCTAGGCAACATGCTTCTCCCCTCTTCCCCCCAGCTCATTTTTAGCTCTCCCAACAGTATTGGGGAATGCTCTTTAGAAGTGCAGAAGGTAAAACTGGAGAGCAGCTTGCGGAGTGGGTCCTTTAGTTTGAGACCAGACAAATCATTCCATGTGAATTTATGATGTGATATGACAGCATAAAGAGCAAATGTAATTTCGTGTTGCATTATTATTTATTGGATTTATAACAAAACTGCAATTACAGCAGAGCCTTGCTTATTCAAATGTGCTGAGACATGGTCAGCATGCACATTAGTACAATCTTATACTATTGAAGCATAGTTGCTGCTAGTGCAAAAATGGGTCCTTTAGAGATAGTGGTGAGGTTTTACTTAGAAATAATGAATCTGTGACATAACGTGTGTGTTTAAGTTTAAAAACATCCACCCACCCCCCCCCCCCCCTAAAACTCTTGTGATGGCAGCAGTCCTGGAACAGTGGAGGTGGCAACTGACCTTCAGCACTGTGACATTCCTCTGAATCTCTGTGACTTCTATGAACTGAGGAAAAACTTTGTCTACAGATGGATGTTTCAGGTAATTTTTTGCCTTCTGCTTGTGACTGATTTGGTGATGCTTCAGATCCCTTCCTAACTCAGTCAAAAAAAATAAAATCTACAATATATATCCGAGAATCATAGAAGAGTTAGGGTCTGAAGGGACCTTAAAGCCCACCTAGTTCCATCCCCCTGCCATAGGCAAGGACACCCACCACTAGCCTGTGTTGCCCAAAGTCCCATCCAACCTGGCCTTGAACCTTGGCAGGGAGGGGGCACAGTTCTGCTTACTGTGACTCCAGCTGAAGGTAGAATATTAGTAAGATGAGTACAAAAGTGACACAAATTAGTTTTTCTCCCCAGATTCTCTTAAAATAAGTCTACTTTCAAGAACTGAGAGTCCACAATGTTGGGAAACGCATGGGCAAACAAAATAACTTACTCTTGCAAACAAAATATCTCCACTGCTTTCTGTTTTCCCTTTGATCTTACATCTTAGGCAACACGTAACAACAGAGGAAGGGTGAAGAGAGATGTGGAGAAGGATCCTGGAGAAGATGGGTCTATCAGGCTGCCTGCCTTATAATTTGTGTTGGTTCTATTTCAATTACAATTGTTTCATCTACAGAAATTAAAATTGCACTGGTCAAATACAGCAGTGCTATCTGACAACTGGTGTTTGGGAAGAGAGTCGCTCACGTGCACAATAGTGGCATGACAATAAAGAGAAGTTCTTGCTTGTGCACTTGTCTTACTTCAGAAGGTTAACTAAGGTTATCCAGTTCTCCCTTTTCTATCAAATCACAGTGCTGATGGATAGCTAGAACATGGACAAATGCAGTGGGTAGAGGGTGTGTGGGATTGTTCCCATCTTCAGCTGACAGCTTGCTGCCAGAATAGCAGTGCTGCTGGATGGACCTTGGCAGATCACTGGAGGTGTGGGTATGCCTGATGAAGGTGGGGCCACCAGCACGTGCTGGAAGCCATGGATGGATGGATGCTTCTAGACTGGAATGGGTTTGTATCCTACCAGCTCTGAGCATGGTTTCTTTCTGCAACGAGACCAGGTAATACTCTCTGGGTTTTTGTTCTGGCTGAAAAAAATCAGCCCGATGTATGTAAAGGAAGAGAAGAGCAGCAGTATAAAGGAAGAGTGATTAGGCTCCGCTGAATCCTCTCCATATTTTGTAAGTATAAGTTAATGATCAAATGTGATTGTAGGGAAACTCATTTTCCTAAGAGCATACATTTAAAAAGAGATATTAACACTGTAGTGTGGCAATCAGACACTGCAATATCTGTGGTAAAATGCCAATGTTCCAGAGATCTGACAAATCCAGCATTTGTTATTTACCTATCCAAAATACTTGGCTTTGAAAAAGCAGAGCTGGGTGCCAGCAGAAGGGTGTTCATTACAAATTCAGCACAACATGCAGTCAGCTTCAGCACAGAGCTAACTGTAGGGGGTTTCTCTGGCTCCACTTGTAAGGTAGCAAGGATATTAATTGGGCCATAATTCAAGCTGAAATAAGGAAAGGAGAAAGATAAGATGAGCTGTCAGGGGTAGCAGCTAGATTCTCTGGTGACTTTTAGGTATCAAGTTGAGGGAAAGTAGTACTTACCCTTGAGAACTGCACAAAATCGTTTGCAAAGTCATTAGTCTTATGAATTATTTTGACTGTTATTGTTATTAATTATTTGTACTGAAGTAGCACTTGGAGAAAAGAGTTATGCTGGAAATCTTATTCTACTGACTTCTGCAAAAGCACACAATAGAAAGGCAATCTTTTCCCTGAAGAGCTCTTTATCTTAATGCTGCTCTTTATTCACAATGTTTTGTTTTCTCTTTTTCATCCTTTCATTTGGTATTTCCATCCTCTCTTGTTCAGGTACATGGCACCTGAGCTGTGGGGGGGGTTGGCAAATATGAAGTTCATGCACTTGCGCCATCTCTGACTACCCTTCGGCGTTCCACTTCTCACCATGTGGCTCCTTTTCTCACAGTTGATTTTCCCCCTTCTTCTATTTTCTTGTTTAGTTTTCTGCTCTTTCTTCTATTGTCTCAGTCTCTTTTTTAACCTTTCTTTCACTTCTCTCATCTTGTCCACATGCTCTTTTTTTCTAATTTTCCCTCTTGGTTCTCTTTCCATTTTGTGGGGATGGGGAGATCTGGGAAGAACTAACTCTTCCTTTGCCCTAGCTGCACATTTTTTGGGTGAATTGTTTTAGCCCCTTCCCCACTCTCCTCATACAGCAAGAATCTCCCAACAAGAAAGGTTATTTGGGGAAAGCATACCTTTGGAATTGTGAGGATGATGCTACACCATGACCCAGGGCTGTGCCTGGGTGTCACCCACTACTGGAAGTTCCAGCTGGGGAAGTTCTTGTTCTGGTGGGTCTTCACTATAGGACAACTAAACTAAATTTATCTGGGATATAGCTGGGGTGTTAGAGTTCTTAATAATATGCTTACTTTGTGAGCTCCCTGGCAAAATGCTGTCACTGTCTGTTGGATCACGGGGAAGAAAGGGAAACTAAGCGAAAAGGATGAAGTTAACTGTCAGCAGCTTGTCCTCCTGCTCTGCTATTAATTCTGGTGACTTGCCACAGTTTACGTTTGCAATAATTACAGCTGTATTGCCAGAGTAGCCTTTAAACAGGGATGTTGTTGTTGTTGTCGTAACGCTTATTGTTCAAGAACCGCATTTTTCAATTAGAGTGAATACATGAGATGCATTATCTATAACAATCTCTTTTAATGATAACAATGGGTATGGAAATTAGTCCAGAGTATAAAATTAAAGATATTTGAATAATTATAGTGTAATCAAGTCAGAATTACTGATGCCTTTATTTGAGGCTAGATTATGTGGAAAACAGCACAAGAAAATACGTGCTTTGAAATCTGAAAGGAAACAGTGTTGTTTGGTGCATTTGCATATATTGCACCAAAAAAGTTTGGCTAATGCCTGTCACAGAATTAAAGTGTAAATAGGAGTCACCAGGAGAGTTTTCAGAGGCTTGGGTTTTTCGACTAACTCTTCTGTCATTCACTTTGCTGGCATGTCTGATGTGCTTTGGTATGGTGGCTTTGCAGCATAAAGGTGAATTTAATGGTGCTCAACAAGGTGGCTCAGAAATGTCTGCATTATAAATGACAGTTTACTGGATTTTCTTGGGAAAGTTTTGATTTTTTTTTTTTGTCAGCTGTTTTCTCCCTTTTCTTATCTGATGCTACACCTACTCTTTATTTAAAAGCGAACAAAAGGCCAGGGGGCCCAGGGGAGGTCAGAAACATCAGTTCAAGGGACAAATACTCATTTCTTAGTGGGGTGTGTGTGTGAGTGTGTGTGAGAGAACAACAACCAGCAAAAAACCCAAACCCAGAACAACCCAAACAGCCAAGAAAAGAAAAACCAAAGCTAACCAAGCAAAACCCCACAGCTGCCCCCCACCTTCAGGCTTTGAAGAAAACAATCTCTTCTGTAATTCTTCACCTGTAATCACAAGTGCTGACTCACCAAGGCAGGAGAAGGAACAGTTCACAGCCCTGGCCGATTTCCAGCCGGTAACTCTCAGGCTTTGCCTGTGTCAGCAAAGAACTGGAAACAGAGCTGTGAACTGCAGAGTATTTGAGCAAAAAGGATGAAAAAAGTATTTGTATCACTTGACTTCACTGCAGAAGGGAATGAAGGCTGTATTTACTTTTTTTTTAAATTTGGGATTTAATTCCCACAGGTAATGGGAAAAGTTGACAGCAAAACCTTTATAAGAATTTAAAATCCTTAAATCAAGTAGATTATTGTGGGTTTATATTAGTGTCAAGAAAGGCGTTAGAGTTCAGCTACCTGTGAAGATTTAAAATAGCAGCAGCAAGAAACTTTTAGGACAGTTACTTCTAAAGTTAAAGTGAGCCCTGAGATTTTGTCATGCGAAGGGGAAAGTTCTTGCAACCAATGGGAAGGCAAAACATTTAAATGAGACCCAGTGAGCTGAAAAATACTTTCAATACTGTTACACCTTCTCCTTTTTGGATTTCCCCCCTGCCCTCCCCCTTTAGTTTTCTCAGGACACAAGCATGATATGTATCACAAGAGAACATCCTTAGGAAAGTGTCTAATCAGCAAGAGTATGAAGCATGTGGAAAAGTTATGTTTTCAACGAGGATTTTGAGGAAAAGGAAGCAGAGATTGATTCTGTTAACAAGTATAGATTGGTAATCTAGGGTTATTCAGTTTGTGGCTGTTTTCCATGATGGATTGAAATTAGCAAAAGAATAAAAACAAAAAAACCTGAGAGCACTCCTCCTCACCCATACAACGTTGCTATCAAGAACAGTGTAGCTATGCCCGGTGTCAAGCTTATGAAACTTGTCACAAATTACAACTGTACAATGTAGGAGCAAATACGGCAACTGGTGGTCAAGAGACATTTTACTGCCTCATGATAAACTCTTCCTGTGAGAATTAGGAAGGTATTATTAGGACAGTTTTTAAATAAATAAGACTGGAATAATTTGTAAAAACAAGGATGCTGCTTATAATCCTTATTTAGTTGGAAAGAGTAAAGAAGGATGATTTGATGCTTGGCTGTGGTCCTGAAAGAGTAAGAATAATTTCTTTGGGGATGGCCAAGCAGAAATTCTTGGCAGTCTTGGGTAGTAACGGGAAGAGATCGTAACTGGCAGTTAAAATGACTCTGAACTACAGTTAGACTTCCTATAGTGTTGTCTAATGAATTTTTCAGGAGCCCTGTGCAGTGATCTCCATGCATGGCCTCACGTTGCATGGAGAGTTCTACTGCGGCAACGCTTGCTGGCTCGTAACGTGGGCTCCTCACCTGTGAATCCTGAGTACCGCATAGAAAACGAGCAGGGAAGGTTATGTACTAACAAAATTCATGACCCGTTTTTATAGCAGTCAGAACGGTTGTCCAAAGACTAAGTAGCAAGTTTGGGAAATGGCTAAGGAACTGAATAAAGCCAAGTGGCTCATCTGCCTGGCAGAGGCACCTAATGTTGCGGATGTATTATGGAGCTGAAGTTGATCCAAATGAGGCCCTTGGCATGTGCAACTAACTGAGGGGGGGAAGCAAGTGGCACTTCCAATTTTAAGAACTTGAAGTTCTTACAATATTGTATATATTTAATCTGCTTCTTACTAATTTGAGAAATTACTTGTTAAAAAATTTGTTCTATGCCAGTTAAAGTAATTTACTAATGAACTCAGCAGTGAATCTACATTGGGCTATATGGTCTTTAATCATGTTATTGTTTTAGAGTGTCTGAACTTGTGAATATTTAGCTAATGGCTTTGAAGAGCAAGGAAAAGAAAGGGAGAAAATACTTGATTTTAAAAATTAGGTTTTAGTGATTTTTATTAGAAAAGAGTTTGAAATCTCTCTTTGGATCAAGTATATCAGGTATTCCCATGCAGTAGAACAAAGTTTTTCCTGACATCCAAGGTGGTGATCTTAGTGATTTTACAAGGATCAGAATGGGACTAGTGGATCTTGTAACAAACCTTGAATTCAGCTAAGGTTGATAAAATCAGAATTTCTCGTTGGGAACTAATACTTGGTGTACTGGGACCATACCATTGGAAACTGAATCCATAAATAGCATTTGCTGAATTACATGATAATGTTCCGTAACCATCTGAACAAAATTACAGTTTATTTCTTGGTTCATGCAGTTTAATCTCCCTCTTGCCCAATTCCCTCTGCCCTGAAGCACACCACCTCCCCCAAAGCATTACACCAAAAATATGTTCCTTGAAGTCAAAGGCAAAAATTAACATGGATCAGTGTGAGAAAACATAAACAGACTCAAACATGTTTGTGGTGAGATCCAGGCAAAGCTCTGCAGACCAGGTGAGAAGAGTTCATTCCCCAGTTGACTCAAATGGCTTCAAGTCCTTGTTATGACATCATTTATGTTTCTGTTACTCTGTACTCAGCCTCTTGACAATACGTCACCAAGAGGTTGGGGTTTTGCTGCTTAAAAAGATATTTTATTCTAATGGGGAGGTGTTTCTAGTGTTAAAAATCAAGGAAGAAGGTCCATTGTGATTGTGGTTTTTTCAGGGAGGTTTAGTACCTCACAAAACCTTGTTTTTCTTCTAAAGGAAAGTTGCTATTAACAACAGTTGCCATTAACTGTTCTGGTTGAGTCTTCTAGTATCTGCATGTGTTTATGGGTAGCTGAAAAATGCTTCAAAGTTTTCTCTCTCTTCAGAGTTCAAATTGATCATGTCTGATTACTTTTAAACTGCACCCAACCAGGTTCCCTTAGAAAAGGGAAATGTTGGAAGGGGAAGAAATTCTGTTACAAAGAAAGATTGTTATTGAACCTAATTGCCAGTGAAGGAAAACATTTTTCCAAATAATGCTTCAATAAGCAGTCTATTTCTTTTTTTTTTTTTTTGAGCTTTGTCCTCCTTCAAATCAAAACCCGTTATTAATTTGAAATGCATGGATGATTTTTATTAAATGTTACAGCTAAGTGTCAGGTTATCTTGAGAGCGTTATGTCACTGTCATAGATGTGGAGTTCTGTGGAGAGTAATGTTTAACCTTCTCCTGTGCAGTGCTCTGCCAAATAGTCCTCAAAATCAGCTTCTTCAGCCTGTAACAACCTCTGGTGAGTGTTTCTGAACGGAGCTAATTCAGAATTTACCATTTCCTATTAAAAATGTGGGGTTTTTCCTCATACCAAATTATGCAAATAAGATGTCATTGTTCCTTCCCAGGAAGAAAACAAAACAGATAAATAATGAAACGGACTGAAGAACTTGCTTCTCACAATGTGTGCATGATTGCCAGAGTCAGAAGTGTAATTGACAGAACAATTATACTTTCATTTCCATGAACCGTTCTTCCATGCTGCTTCCAGTCTGACTTTGGCAGGTCAGAGAAGATCGCAGCGTGAGCCTGTGTACTGCAGTCAGGAGTCTGGCCCAACCCTCTACCAAGGAGGCACTTTGCATGGGGGGTTTGTGTTCCACTGCATTTGACAATAGCGTGAATGAATGGGAGCTTAGACTTCCTCCTGGCTTATGCTGGTGAGCCACTTACCTTTTTTTCAGGCAGTCTCCTGTCAACTAAAGATTTGCATTAAAAAAAGCCCCACAACCCACCCACCCTAAAAACCAAACCTACCACTAGGATATAATAAAACTCATGTAAGAAACCTTCCTTCTCTCAGTGGCTAATTGTGTGTCAAACATGAGACTTTTAAAAGCAATACCGAAATAATAAATGAATCTCTTAAAGCTTAAAGCTAGGTCATTTTTATTCATTTTAAGCCAATTTTTACTGCTACAAAATACCTACTTTTTATTGACAGCTGGGAAATAACCAAATGTCAGGTTTGAAGCTTGCAAGCTTGTTTTACATAAATTTTCATATGCCCATGTGTGCTGGCTGAAGGCAGTGGGTCATACACACACCAATGAATCTGGGTCAGCCTATTAAATGACTGAAATCTAAATTCCACTCTCTGCTAGAGCTGAACACGTCTCAAACATTTGAGGGGTACAAAAATCTAATCAGTGCAGGTGAGTAGTGCTACATGTTCCCATCTATAGCAGAGACTGTGGAGTTCTTCCCTCTTTGGGAATTCTTATATCCTCCCTTGGAGACAGTCAGAGTTCAGTCTTCCCCTCCAAGCATAGCAGACTGGTGTTGGTACAGCAGGATACCTAAGGAAGGCAGCGGGCTTCTTACAAAAGGTACTGAGATGCACTGGTACCTATTATAAGAAAAACACAGAGCCAAGGTGTATTGAAATTACTTGGAGACATAGAACAAGCTTTATGTTATCATAATTTGGATGTCTTCAGCAGTGCTATAATTACAACAAAAAGATACTGGTGTGCGGTAAATAAATGTCATTTCTACTTAGACTCGACCAAATCCTGCTGAGCTGTATGCAATGTCAGTGAAATGCAGGTGTGTGTTTTGCTCATCGAAAATGTTTGTCTTCTAAGATTGGGAAAAAATTAATTTTGTTTTTTGTCCTTTGTGACAAATGCTACTTATAGAAGGTATATACATATTTTATGTAAATAAAAAATGAAGCAGCAACTACAAATGACCTTTTTGCTCCTGCATTTGCTCATATATTAACTTTACATATGTGTGGTGGTTTAGCCCTGGCTGGAGGCCAGATGCCCACCAAAGTCAGTCTATTACTGCAAAACAGACTCAGCACAAAGTGAAGAAGAGAAAAGCTACCTACTTTATTATACTACACTACAAAGAACAGTGAAGAAACCAAAGTTGGGAGCACAACCAGATCTTAGAACACTTTCCCCCCACCACTCCTTTCTTAGCAGACTTTAGTCGAGGATTTTGCTCCCTTCTTCCCCCCTGTTTGCAGTATGGGGGGGCAGGGACTGGGAAAATGGGGTTCTTGGTAGCACTTTACCCCCACCCCTCCATTCTAAGCAGACTTCCCTTTAGCCATGTTCTTGCTCCCTTCTTCCCCCTGCTCGCAGTACAGGGGGGCAAGGACTGGGAAAAAATGGGGTTCTCGGTTACTTCTTCATGAGCTGTTTTCCTTTTTCAGATCTTAAAACACCTCCAACCTCCCCTCCACCCGCTCCCTTTTTAGCAGACTTCACTCTAATCATGATTTCACTCCCTTTTTCCCCCCCGATCACAGCACAGGGACTGGGAGATGGGGGCTTCGGTCAGTCCCTTACAATTTGGTTTCCTTCTCAGCTGGGGGGTGGAGGGGGGCATTCATTCCACACCCTCCCCCTGCTGCACTGTGGGGTCTCACCCACGGGAGACAGTCCTCCATGAACTTCTCCAACTTGAATCCTTTCCCACAGGGCTTTATCTCTTTATCACAATGTCTCTCAGTCCCAGTCCTCCACGGGATTCCAAGCCTCCCCCCAGCAAACCTGTTCCAATGCAAATCTTTCTCTCATCTCTGTATCTCTGATTCTCCTCATGGCTGCAAGTGCTGGCAGGGGCTTGTTCCAACATAGGGTCACAGCGTCTTCTCTATGTCTCCACCTGCTCCATCCATCGTGGAGCCCCTCCACGGGCTGCAGGTGGGGTCTTGGCCTTTTCCTTCTCTGGTGGCAAAATGCAGCTGCTTCTGGGTTGTTTTCTCCTATATGTGATTCTCAGAGGTGCTGTGACTATCTCTTGGGCCGCGACTTTGGCCTTGAATTGCTTGTTGTTTATAGTTTAGGCTGGTAGAAGACTCTAACTGCTGCTTAAAACACCCGTCTCAGCAGCACAGCCTCACAAAGTGCAGCAATACGTGATTTTGGTGTACCGTCAAAATTCCTTTCTGGGTTTATTTAAAATATGTTGTATTTATAGATACTCGTATGTATACATACTGTCATTTAAAAAGTAATGCAGTATTGTATTTTTCCTCACTAAAATTGTCAAAATAATAGGCAAAGCACTGCAGTCATGTCCTGAGGCCATGAAAGCTTTAGTGATGATCAACCAATTATTGTTGCCACAGAGAAAAAACAGACCAATCCAGAATTCCTCTCTCAATAGGTTTTGACTTACGCCCTACATAAAGATAGATGTCTTCCACTAGCATTGGTGGTGCTTCTTGTCCTTTAGGTACTGATGCCTGTTTATAAGAGGTCTCAAGTTTTGAAGGTATGTTCTTCCAATTCCCACCTGTTACACCGAATCGCCTGCCATGGGGAGCTGCTTCTGCTGCACAGAGGAAAACAAATGTGGAGGTAGTCCACAGTGTTGTCTGCACTGTCTGAGGAAGGAATGAGCAAGCTACTAATAAGCAAACATACTGTCAGAATAAGCTGTCTTGCTGTGGTTGTGCCCTCCTTGAGCATCGCCCTGAGGCACCTAACCCCTTTCTTCCTTCTCACCTAGCCAGGCTGTAGCTTTTCCCGTCTCAGGATAGTGAAACTGTCAGGTAGGTTACACAAAATTCCTGCTGAGGTGTCTAAAGTTTGGCAATAATGCTGCTTCTCTTCCAGACCCCTTCTGTGGTGGGTGCTGCAGACAAGCCTGCTTGTGGTGGGAACATGGATGTGTCCTGGGTAGCTGTCAGCTGAGCTATTGTGTCTGGTTACGTGAAGAATTCATTTCTTTGTTGTTGAGATCACTGCTTTTCTTCAGCTCAAAAGTGTAGCAATGTGAAGAAATGCATTTAGTGTATACCGAGGTCTCATAAGTCAAACAGAACTTCAAATAATGCCCTTAATGGAGTGTGTGGTTTCTAAATACAGATGGTACCTTTTATACATTGGGGACCTATGGTGTCCAAAGGCCAACTAGCTTTCTGCAGAGTGTATTTTAAGTCTTGGTGTGCGTGCTGGATATTACAGGAGGACTCTGGGGAATGCAAGAACAGCAGGAGAATTTTATTATGAAAGTAAGAACTAGGTGGCTCATTACCTTTGTAATGCATCATTCCCAATAGGATCATCTAATTGTTTGCTGAGTGATTCCAGTTGTTTTGCTCGAACACCCTTGCCTGGGAAGAGATGCTCTCTCTAGATTGATGATTAGTTGCATGAATAGGTTGACTTTTTATTATATTTTCATTCTTGTTGAAATTTTTTTTAGGAGTAGGTTATCACAGATTGTACTCATGTAAGTGACACGTAGTGAATTTAACTCCTATTATTTTACTCCATTTTCCTGTAACTGCTTCCACTTGCAGGCTTGTTCTTTTTTTAAAATAAGTGTAATTCCATTGCCCAGAGTGCTATCGTGCCAGATAATGAGAGTAAATTTTCTGGAGCCTGTGACATTGTGCTGACGTGGCATCTGACCACATTTATTTGGTAACAGCTCATGAACAGGGCATTAATTGGAAGAGCCTGGTAGAGACCTGAGAACAGAAAGAGAAACAGAAACGTTTACTCTTCTCCAGACAGGTGAGGAGGAATCCATGACTTGTGTGGTGAGACACAGTTTCCAGGGCAGTATTTATATACTGCTCCAAAATAATGGAAACAAAAGGAAAATTAAAAGTGAAGCTGAGCAAAGCTTCTTTCTCTCAGTACTTTCCTGATTCTGGGTGTCACTGTGTGCCACTTGAATTCTGCTGTTAAAACAGATGAAATGTTGCTTTAAATGTCATGTGTCCATGTTGGGGATCCTATGGGGCTGTGAGGACAAAAACTGGTTGCCAGGCTTTCACAGAAATCCCAGGAAGGCTGCTGTTGTCTCAGTCACATCCTGATGTCAGCCGTAGAGGTGATGAAATAAAGGTTAAAATACAGCTTGCATGTTGCTGACAATCTTCCTATGCTCATTCCTTCTATGTATCAAAGCAGCTTTCAGGGTTGTTTTCCTAAGCCTAAAGCAATCCTGGTTCAGGGAGAATTTGTGCCAGAATCCCTGTATCTAAAACAGACTTTGCGAAAACAAAGTATTTGAAGATGACATCATGCTGGCAAAATAAGTATCTAGCTGGAAGTTTTTCAGATGAGGAATGTAATGGCCATGAAAGATTGCGTGGCAATGGGAGAAGGTTATCTCTAGGGGAAATCCAAGGACAAAGCTGTGCAAAATTACCTGCACTCACTTCCTCTCAGTGGGCTTCCAGAGTAACTCAGGGGTTGCCTCGCTCACATGAACTCGTACAAAGGTGTCTGCAGCCCGGCCTAATACAAGCAGGATCTTGTATCAACAGTGTATGTGTGGTGAGAGAGAAAAAGATTGTTTTGAAGTATAAATAAAACAAATAATGTTTCAGAGCAATAGGAAGGATGAGGTTCTGTTGCACCCTACTCAGGCTAGATGAACTTGCAGTAAAAGGCAACTTCTGCCTGTAAAATACCACACACTTGCACATTAAAATGTCTGGAGTTATTTCAAATGCATTCCTGACCAGAGATCTTATGTGGACAGTTGAGATGGCAGACAGCAGTAGGGTTGACAGGTTGAAGGGCATGGTCAATGAATGTGGTGAGAAGTGCTCATGGCTCTTGGCTAACTGTGTAGGAGTGGTTCTGAGCTTGTTCTTCCAGGTCTTGAAAACAGGTCTGCCTTGGGAAGCTTGGCTTGGAAAAGCTGTGTCTTCTATTCCCATTAATATCACTTTACCCTTTACTGTGCACGGGGACAGAACGTTGGCTATGAGCCTTCAAAGCTAGTTGTCGGAGTCCAAGAAATGTCTACTGGCAAACCAAGAAAACAGTAGAAGATATGAGTTTTGGACAGATAGCTTTCTCCTGTCCCTGTCAAATGTTTTTAAGGTCAAGCAGTTTGATATTTGTCTTATGAGCAATGACTAAGAACAGGCAAGTGTAACTCTCTTTATAGGAGTATGTTCTGCTATTCCTATGATTGACTGGACATATTTCAGACAGTTTAATTCACTTTAAAGTAATGCTGCTGAGTTGTTTTTCAACCTTTACCTGCCAAGCCGTGGATTTCCTTCTTGCCTTGTCTGTAGGCTGTAGTGGCACGGTCAGAGAAAAGCTCCTAAAAGCCTACCTCTGCTGTGTGTAACCTGCCAAAAGAAAAGCAGCTGCAACCTTGGAAACACTTGGGTATTTGCTTCATTGTATGCACTCAAATTGCTCATTGACCTCACTGAGAACACTCATGTGTTGAGCATGTGCTTAATTGCCTTACTAAGTCAGGGTCCGTATGCATGTAATTAAAGCACATGTTGAAGTGCCCATGTATTCACAGCCCTAGGGGAAACAATAGTAAAATAAAGGGGTGCATTTCACATCAACTGAGCCAAAATCCCATTGAAGTTTTTATAGTTATTTTGCTGTGTAAGGCCAAGAGGCATCTGACCTGTACAGCTCACTGCCCCAGCTGTGACTCTGCATGCGCGAGAGTTAAACACAGTACTGGTGCACCAGGATGCGAGTGAGGAAAGAGGTCTGCCACAGAACCAGGCTTCCACAAGGATCCCACAGCACTCTGCCATGTCTGCGAGAATTTCTAAACCAAGGTTTTAGGATGGAGCAAAATGCACAATTTATTCAATAGAATATGAGAAAGCAATTAAATTCAGGGGTTAATACGAACTTCTCACACATACAGAGCCCAGTGTTGTTTCATTGCAAGCAATGAGGGTCTTGCTTAGGGACAACATGACTGTGACAGAATAAATTAAGCTTATGCATAAATTTAAAAAAGCCCAAATGCATAAAACAATGTGGGACAACATAAAATCCCACCTAGCAAACCTGTTTATGATATAGTCATTCTCTCACTAACAGACACCTAAGGAATGCTCGTGAAGGGAAGAGTTCCAAATGTCATTTTTATATACCTCTCCAGGTTACCCTTAATATGAAAAATCAGTCAAATATGCCTATATCAGTTTCCTAAATCTCTTCTGCATGTTCTGAAAGGCATAGAGCATTTCTGTCTTTTGAATGATGCTTGTGGGAGAGGAAGGCCAAGGACTGATCCTTGAATTGGGGTGGGATGCAGAAGTTGGAGGTTGTAGAGAGGTCTCTTCAGCTAGGTAACAGGAGATAGGACAAGGGGAAATGGCACTAAGCTGCGCCAGGGCAGGTTCAGGATTAGATGTTAGGAAAAAATTCTTCACTGGAAGAGTTGTTGGGATGTGAAACAGACTGCCCAGAGAGGGGGTTGAGTCACCATCCCTGGATGTCTTTAAAAGATGGGTAGATGAGGTACTTAGGGATATGGTTTAGCATAGGACAGGAACAGTTGGACTTGATGATCTGAAAGGTCTTTTCTAACCTAGTGATTTGGTGTAGTGCTTCGTAAATTCATTTTGTACGGAGAAGAGCCCCAATGTCTTAGGTCAATGGGTGACACTTCTTTTTGCCTGGTGGTTAACCCACACCCCCAGGGTGTACTATATTGCCTGAAGATTGGATCAGATCTCTCTGATTTAGGGCTCACACAGTTAGCTGAAAATGCTGTTGATGGCTCTGAAAGATTCAGAGAGATGTGTGTGGTGTTGAGTTCTGGTTTGTTGTTGTGTTCTGCTTTTTTCCTGATCAAGCTGTGCTGTGAGAAAAGTCTCCCTTGAGCCACTAGTCTTTGTGTAGGACAAAGTTAGTTGGTGGCAGTCCTAAAGAGATGGTGGTTTACTTCTGCATGTGGTTGAGGGACAATAGTGTCTTATCTAATTTGAATGGCTCCCTGGTCAGTCTATTGACTTTTGAGAACTGATTCTTAGGTTCTAGTTTCTCTCTAATTTTTGTAAAGTGATCTAACTTGGAAGAGTAGTTTACCTCAATAGGAAGCCAAGGAGTTGGATATTGTGATGCTAAAGCTAAGTCCCCCCTTCTGGACCTTACTCTGCTTCACAAAGACACATAGAGTAGATTTCTCTTGAGGAAAGGAGTGTGTGTTTATGTGTCAGGGTGGGAGGACACTGGGGAGTTGTACATGGTACCGGGTACCACGTAGGATGACATTCTTCCAGAGTCTGGGCTACAGGATAAGATCTACTGTGGCAGGGTCTGGCCAGAGCGACTGCCAATCCAGAGAAAAGTATCCTTAATCTAGGGTTTTATTGTTTAATTGTGTTGCCCTTCAAAATTGCTGTGTTATGTATAGAGTTATCTTGTCACCACTCAGGAGACCTTGTTCAGAGCAAGGTGGCAGCTCCATCCAGTCAGGATAAACATGCAAGCTCCCTCTAAAGTCAAGATAGGCTTATCTAAGGATGCTGTGTGTGATATCAGGACCTTGGGACTGTCTTGTTGCTCCAGGTGGGGTGTGAAGGGAAAACCTGCCTGCGGTGTTAGATATGACTGAGTGGAACTTCCTGTTGCCAGTTGAAAAACAGGATTTTCTGGTAAAATAGTAATTAGGCCTTTGTAGCAGATAAAAAAAGCCCAAACCCAACCAAAACCAAAGAAAAGATGTTTTTTGGTTACAATTCACTGAGAAACTACCTTATCATACAGCAACAAAAGGACTAGGGAGACTATTAAAAGTTTACTCAATTGCACAGTGATGATAAAAAAGGCAAAGGGCAGAACAATGCTGGTTTTGTGCCAAGTCACAAAACAGAGCAAGAATGTGGTGGCTATTGTGCATGTGGAATTAGCACAGCAAAATGGTTTCTGATTTAAAGTAGGGAGTGCTGCCATGTGAGTCATGGCAAAAAGAACAGCTGGAGAAGTAGACTCTGGGGAGACAGATGAGTCGGAGAAACTGTGTCAGAAGTCTGAAGAAAATTCAAGAAATTATAAAAACAGCCTCAACTATTAGTTGAAATCATACAGTAGTATCTTACATAATGTCGTAGAGCTCATATTTTTTATTACTTATGGTCCTCCTAATAATCCTACAAGCATAATGGTTTTAAAAACCACCCTAATTTCAAGGGTACAAAATAGTGTTGAAACAGCAGCTCTAAGAAAACTGAAAGCAAATACCTACTAAATTCAGAGCAGAATGGGACTTTGGACATCAGTTATCTTGCTTATAGTCTTTAATTGGTAAAAGTAATTCCCACATTTTTGAACCAAAGTAATTTCCATAAATTGTGGGACAGGCTGGAGTTTTTACAAGGATCACATTTAACTTTTTTCTTATGTTTTCTAATCCCAGTATTAAAACCTTCATCTAGTTAAGGCAGAAAAGAGCAGTAACTAAAGGGCAAATGAAGTAATTTCCCCCATTCCCTTGTCTGTCAAATGTGTGACACAGACCCTGGTCATAGTCTATGCTTTCAACCTTGGTAAAACACCTGTTACAGTCTAGCATAAGAAAAACCCAACAATTGTGACTCAAATAATTTTCTGTTCCCTGGTCTGGTAAATGGGTGTCCCAGTTTGACCTGAGGTTGGAAAGCTCATTGTCTTTGGGAGTGGAAACTTCAGAATATCTCTGTGTTTTCCCTTCCATTGCAGACAGGAAGGAGTTCCAGCCTGTAAAAAAACTTTGGGTGTTTCAGAGCTGTAAGGAGCACCTCTGAGTGCCCACATTCTCCTAGCAGAAAAAAAAATACTAAATTTGGAAGGGGAGGGGAAGATGGGAGTTATCAATCTGGTAGCTCATGCGTGTTGCAAATGGATGCAGTTGGAGATGGTGGAGGAAGTAGTAAAGCAGAAGAGGTACGGTGAAATGGAATAGAAAGGAACGAGATTACTGCTGGGAGTTAGTCAGCTAGGAGATGGAAACACAGAGGAAAGGCAATGGGAGTCTTCATTAACAGCCTTTCCATTGCAATGTCACTGGGTGCTCTTGTTCCTGGTAATTTCGAGACATCCATTTTGTATCCTTGAACCTCTATCAGTTTCAAATTATTCAAATTATTATACTGTGCCTCTCGAACTTTCTTTCTTCAGCTCCTGATTTCCCCTTAATTTTTTCCCCAGTTTACCCACCTTTGTTTTTCCCTTATCCCTGTGCTATTTCTCCTGTATGCTCAAGGCTGAAAATGCCAACCTTTCACTTATCTATTTGTTACTGTCTCCATCATGTTCCCTACTTAAACTTTCTTGGAAAGCTGTACATCAATTCTCTTCATAAAACAGTTGGTACACAAACAGACTTAAGTAAATATTTCCTTTCACAGCAAAGTAATGCTTACTACAGCTCAGTGTGCCATTCTCCAGGCCTGAGTACGCAGCACTTGTCCATTGTATTTATCATTTCTGTTCTCGCTGACCCTTTCTAGTGGAGTCACGGAGCCTGGTGCATTAATTTGCTGCAAATAGCCCTTATTCAAATGAGGAAGTGGTCCCAAGAATTATGAATTCATATAGCAGTAGCTCTTACAGGATCAGATCTAATAAAAGTTCACCTGATACAATTTCTTACGAAAATGAGTTTTCCAGATCGTTTCTCCCTTTCCAGTTGCACTGTTACCTATGCTGCCAACATACTCCAAAGGAATTCATTATTCTTCCATTTCTTTACTTTACATGAAATGTTTGCTGAACCTAATTGATATTGCAATGTCTCTTCATTTTCTTTTTTTTCAGGGCAAAGAGAATTGTGCAAATGTAATTTGGTCTACAGAGTTATTCACAGCTGCTGTATTTGTACCCTACTGACACGGTGTTTTTTGTTCTGAAAAATATTGGAAATCATTTTCACTGATGGGAAACAATGTGTCAATCACATGAGACAGTGGATTCAGTAAGCTTAATGGAAATTATTGTAGAAAGTTTTTAAAGTGTCTTCGTCCATAAAATATCAGTTTTTCTTTTTCCCCCTTCCTCAAGGTTACTTTGAAAGCAAGCATTTGGAAGCTTCCAGAGCTCCTTGATTATTCTGAGAGCTAGTGAAGAAAGGAAAACCAAAATATCTACAGTGAGAGGCAAGCAGTGGGAGCGATGAGAAAAGTTGAGCAGAGGTGCAGTCCGTTTTCTGGCTTTCAGGTAAGCTGTAGTAGGGTTTTTAAGTCTGCTCCTGTAAAATGCAAACTTGGGTCTTGGAGATCCTAGTGGGCCTTTTAGATAAAAGGGGAAACAGGAGTGTTGACGGTTTCTTGCTCCTTCACCCAAGCAATCCACAAGAGCGAATGCTTCATGCCAGTCAGCAACAATTCCTGTAATGCAATTAAAATGCAAATGTGTAAGTGATCCTGGTGGCTACTCAGACCATCCTGTGAGGTTTCCATTTTGGTTAATGCTGATGTGTGCTGTTAGAATTTGGTCCCATCAGTGTCACCATGCCCATCATTCCATCCTAAACCCATCTTCTGTATGAATGAATGCCTTTCATTTATTTTGGCTAAAGTTTGTCAGTGTGGTCTCAGTCCATGAGCTGCTCTCCTTCCTCTGCTCTTCACCAGTTTGGCTCATTCAGGACATAGAATCTGAACAGATTTCAAGGAATGTTTTTTCCTTGCATTAGTATAGCATAAATTGCTTAAATCTATACTAGCTATTAATTTTAAATGTTAGGTAATTGTACCTTTGTCTTTATTTTACTACTTATTCATAGAATTAATGGAGTACATCCCGATCTTGGTTTAACAGTATATAAAGACCAAGTATTAAATGTAAACTGCGGTGGTAGAGTGAGATTTCTTGATGATAGAATAGTTTTTGTTTTGGTGTAAAGGCTTAGCCCTAAGGAGGTCAATTAAGGAGGAAAAATTAGACATGAGAGAGAGAAATCCTGTTGTTCATTTCTGCCGCACATGTCTACCAGAACAATTTTTGTGGTCGAGATGACTGTAGTAGATTCGTGTGCAAGGTATCTATCTCATGGTGGGAAATTTTTATTTCCTACTGATTACCATTTCTCTTCTCTTTGTAGCCTTAAAAAACCCCTGAAATAAAATTGCAACTGATGAGAATCAAACTAGAGAATACAGGAAAAGCTGAAAATATGCTGCTTTTCTACCAATTTCCTGACAAATGAGATACTGTACTCCCAAGCCTTTATTTTTCAGACAAAGGCTGTGAGAACAGCAAGTGGCACAACGTGAATCTATTCTTGTGTCGATTACTCTAATGAAAATGGAAAATAGTGGTACCGCAGCCCGTGAGTACCCTTGAAATGGTCAAGAGCTGTAAACGTGAGCCGCTCTGCTCAGCACAGCTGGTTTAAGTACGCACACCATCTCCTGAAAACTGCTCTGCCAAGCTCAGTAATTTTCTTCCCACTGTGAGGGGACATTATAGAGGGCTTTTTTATTATAAACTTTAATAGAATTGAAAGCCAAAGTATATAGACACCTTGTATCAGAGATGGCCTTATGATGAAAGTGCACAGTATGCCTTGTTCTTGGAATATCTGAATATAGACACCTGTGTTCAGTGAGGAGTGTAACAAGGCTGAACCACAAGAAATACCACAGCTTTCCACCCCCAAAAAAAACCAACCCCAACTCAAAAAACCAAACCCAAAAGCGGGCTAGTTAACCCCACCTTCTGACTCCAGGCCTTTTGTTACTCCTTTGAAAGAACAGGCTGGATAAGAACAAATGAAATTAACCTGCTGTTAGGTAATCTTTCCCAGCTCACCTTTAAAAATGACACCTGGTATCGACAAGCAGGTGTGAAGCACTGCTACTCCTGCAAGTCTGCAGCCTTATGATTATGTTGCATGACTCTGTAACATCCTGTGGTTGGGGGTCCTCTTGTCCCCTCTCCTGACCAAGGCTGCAGGCACTGCACAAAAAGCTTGCAGAGTTCGTTAGCGATCTTCTCTTTCCGCAGTCTGATCTGTCTCTTTGCAGCCTTGTGAAACTGGGTGTGTTGAGCACAAAGCTCTTGCTGGCCTTTCTGTAGTAAACCCTGTCTCAGTGACAAAGCAATTGGGATTTTCCTGCTTAGATGCTGAAATCGACTCACGTGATGAGCAATAGTCAGTTGAATTAGCACTTGAGCTACTAGGACGTGGAAGTTAATGTTTTATAGAAGGAAAAGTTTCCTTGGCATCATTAAAAAGGCAATTCTGACAATGTTTTCTGGCTTAAGAAGCAGGAAGGCAGATAGATTCTGTTCTCAAAAGAATTTCCAGCACAGATGCAAACCCCACGCTGAAGTTCAAATTAAGTCTGTGGGTGTTTCCAGTGTCTTAGGTACTTTAACAGAGCTATGATTTCAGCTTTTAAGACAATTTTGGAGTTACCCTCACTGGAACCAAAAATTTTCTCATCTTTCAAACCTCAGCCATCTTTGGCCTCAGCTCAGTTCTTTTTTTTTCCCAAAGCCTTTTCTGTCTGCTGCACAAGATGAAAAGCTGTAAAAAGAAAATGCCTAAGGAGAGTGCACAATAGATAAAGCATAGTTACACAGTGGTTGAGTTTGAAAGAGATGCTCAGTCTTTTAATCTGTCTGCTTTCAGCATCACGAAAGACTATCCTCCACAATAATCTCTTAAGTGCTTTATCTAATGCTGACATTCACTGCCCATTGGTACAAACAGTGCTAATATCTCAGCTATCAGAGTTATGCACCCGAGTTCTCTATTGTATAGAGAGCAGTGGGGGCGGGTGTACCTGCCTCAAAAATGCTTATTCACACAAGAAATATTGAGCCAGTCCAAAAAGTTCCTAGTCTTAAAATAAAAATATATATATAAAAAAGTTTTGAACTAAAACCGCATGGTGTGTACGTGTTTTGCTGGATGTAACTCCTGTGTACATCTGTCAGGTCCTGCAGTGGTGCATAGATGTTGTTGCAGACTTCTGGCTAGAAGAATTGATTTTAAGCCTATGATTTCCAATCAGAAAATTCTTACAAGGGCTTAATTTAGGGAAAAGAGGAATATTATAAATGAGAAATGTTTTCTTCTCTAGTAAGACATGTTGACTTGTGTTACTTCAAATAAAGTCCATCAGGAATAAAATACAATCACTTGGATAGGGGTATAGGAAGTCAAACCTTTTTAGAAAGCAAAACCACCTTGGAATGTGATGTATAGGATGTGTTTATAAACTGCCAGCAGTTTATACAATACTGAATACTTCATAGTAAATTCCTCTTTGTGATAACATTAGGCTGAATTCTCAGTTTGTATCAGAGAATAAAGGTTTCCCAAGAGCTTTGGTCCATCATGGATTGTAAAAAACCCAAAAAAAGCCCACCAAAAAAACCAAACCAAAGACCCAAACCAGCTCATATACATATTTATGTATATGTGTTAAACCAGGGATTTTATTAGACCAGTAAGGGTTTTGAAAATAGTGGGGGAAAAAACGTTCCAGAGGGACTAACCCATTCCTTCTTGAGGATATTATGTCAGTGGCACCTCCTGCTGTTTGAAAATAAAATATGGTTTTCATAAGTCATCAGAAATTATGTTCTGAATAGGGAAATGGGGGACACCCCATTGAATAAGAAAATGTCTTTTTGTATAGTCATTTGTCAATGCAGCTGGTTTTGCTGCCGATACTGTGGCAGAGGGACACTGAGTTTAAGAAGTAACGCCCCGATCCCAACATTCCACTGTTTAGGTGAGCTCAGATTTAGACCTTAGACAACCAGTATTGACCAGTACTTTGGCTGAGACCTACACCATACCTATTGTGAGAGGTGGGGTGTTTTTCCATCTGTAGTTGGCTGTATCTTACCGCTGTGTATCTTGAAAGTGCCCACGTGGCTTTAAAATTGTCGTAACTCAGCCATAGCAATGGTGACACGGAGCTGTATGAAACGGAACAGGGAAATCAGATAGCTCGGTTAGGCAGCATTGTACTTCTGGAGCACTTCATCCTTTTTATAACGTTGCATGCTTTCTTTTCTTTCCTTTATAGCTGACACTTAGCTGTCTGCTCTGCTTTAGTCTGTAATACATCTTCTGAGGCATGGTGTTCCAAAGAGCTGCTCCTGCTGTAGAGATTTCAGATCAAAGCCAGTACCTATTAAACATGCTAATGAAAACACCTTAAAGCTGCTCTAGGACACGAGCGCATTTCAGCAAGGAGAATGTGTTAGTAGGCTAACAACAACAGTTTTCACGTAGAATGCAGTGCAAGACAGTTGATAGATCCACAGCACAATTTCATTCGCTTTATGAAGTGTACTAAGGTAAGGGACACGAGAAGAAACGGCTTGTGCTGTTGCTGTGAGCATTGAACTGCATTTGTAGATCTCGTTAGAATATTGGATGTTGGAAATGTTCCGACATCAATTACATTTGACGTGGCAAGCTGGTTCAGGTGAAACACAGCTGTGTCGTTCAGTTCCAAAGTTAACTTTTCATAGAGTGCTGCTAGTAAATCCAGACTACTCAGTCTAATGTATAGTGAAGAGCTGTACTACTATAAACAAATACATTGCTCAAATGTGTACTCTAACTGAAGTATAGCTCATTAGCATCTGGAGAATGTTGTTTATATTAAGACTAACAGCCATCTAAGCAATGTCACAAGCACTAGAAAATCTGAAATATTTTGGAATGAAGACTGAGAAAACATTACAGGGGAAGTGTGTCCTGGATAATCTGCGTGTTGTCTGCAAGACAGAAATGTAGCTTCCTTTAATTTCATCTCCTCCCTGATGTCCCTGTCACCACACCTCGGTGCACTGAGCTGGGCTGCACGCTTCATTGCAGGAGGAAAGCAAAGGATAGTTTATGGGAGGGGAGAAGAGCACCCGGTCTCCTTATGCTGCTCTGTACTTACCATATGTCTGTCAAATACAGAGAAATAAAAACACTCCTCAGAGCTCTTCCTGGATAATCATACATCAATAGTTGGAATTTAGTCTAGAGAAAGAGTTTCTCAAGGGTGTGGAAGGGAGCACGATCATCTCGTCAAAACATGAGAGAAAATTATTAATCTGTATTAAAAAGACTAATGAAATGGAGTACGATACCCTGCCAGCTGTGGCTTAGAATTCTCCCTTCTTTCCTTTGAATTCAGAAGCAGGAAAGGCCACAATCACTGCAGGGCATAGAAGCAAAGGGGAAGGAAGTAATTTAAATGTTTGTTGTGTTTCTCACATCTGAAGGACCTGGGGGACCGGTTCAGTTCTTGGTTTAGATGAGGGCAGCCATCTGACATGCTGTAGCTCTCCAGGAAATGCAAGTCAGAGAAGTCTGGGCTTTGGGAATAGAAAGCATGTTATTACAATATGCACAGTATTTACCTGTGCGACCTGTCCTAGGGACCCTGCTTTGTCAGGGGTGTTGGACCCGATGATGTCTGGAGGTCCTTTCCAACCCCTACAATTCTGAGATTATTTTCTTTTGGTTTGATCTTCAACATGTAGGAGTTTATTGACATGGGTACATGTCTTTCATGCCTTGTAGTAGACCAGTTACACAGGTACATCAAAGGCCTGATCCTCCACCTGTGAATCTGTATATTCAGAAGCAGAGATTTATACACATTTTGGTCACGTCATGTCACACTTGTTGCCATCTTCTGTGGTGGTAAAACAATGGGGGGATTTTAGTGATTCTGGATCTTAACCATGTGCTTTGCAAACAAATAAAAAAGACTTTTGGGAATGGCAGCCAGTATGAAATGTTGATACAGAAACTGTTTCCCACACAAAAAGTCCTAATGCTGCTCTTGAGCATATCTATGTTATGCCTTTTGAAGCACACGGAACAAATATTCCAAAGGTAAAGGGTGTTCATTATTGCAGTCCTGGGGCAATACCAGAGTTATAAGATTTGATTTTATTTGGCATTTATTCAGCTATTTGGGATCAAGTATATCATTGCTCGGAAACACTGTGTTATGCAAAGCCCTGATATCCCATGTTAACTTAACCTATGAAAACATGTGCCAAAAATATGCTTGAGGATTCCTCAACACAGTTTTGTTAGGCTTCGCATTTTATTACTATCAAAGTTTAAAAATGGTGTATTTCTGTTCCGACAGGTCGATATCCACCGAGATACCCGTAAAAGCCTGGTCAATGCAAATCAGTGGAGCTCAGCAGGTTTGGTCAGGAGGTTTGGTCTGGACTACTTATGTGAGAAAGAGCTTTACAAACAGGGCTGCAGAGGTCAACAGCTCCACAGGGTTTATCTAGGTGAGGTAGCTGTGGAGCAAGGGTCTTACCACTTCAGACATTATCACTCCTTCTCTTGAAGTATAATATCCAGGCTTAATTGAAAGGGCAATATAATTTTAGAGCAATAGAATTGTGTGGCAAAATCCCAGGGGGAGTGGTGGGAGGAAAACCTGGAGGTGACCTTGCAAATCTACGTAATGATATTTGCATAAAGGACAGAGTTGATCAAACACATAAACAGCCATTCAGATTCTGATATCCTTCAGATACCAGTTGGTAGCTGAGCCTGTGTGAGGATGCATGACTGTGAGTTTTCAAGCTTGCATAGAAAAACCCTCGTACAAAGATCCCAGAATTAGTATCAGTAAGGGAAGCAAGTACCTTTGTGTGTCTCTTTAAAAAATAAATAACATTCAGATGAGTGTTCCTCTGTCCTAATAAATTGAGCGTCATGTTAATGCTCAGACCTATCAGAATTTATTTCAATTCATTGCAATGAAACACCAAATTAAAAATTTGGATAAATTCTTTATTTTTCCCTTGTAATCCATGACATTTATTACAGTTCAAATGGATAAAATGTATGGGAAAAGACATTTATTTTATGAGATTTTAAAAAAGAGAATGTATTTCACCGAAATGTTGAAACAGAATGTAGGAGCTGATTAGACATGCTCGCCACGTTGCCTATGCATGAATTTGAAGAACTGGAGAATCTTGGGGATATGAAACGCTACTGAAATTATGTGTGGCGATATTGTAATGTGGAAATTAAAACTATACATGCTGCTTGTTCTCACCTTTATCTAGAATATAATTAGGAACCTCCCCCCCCCAGCAACCACCCTCCAAAATCAACCACCCCTCCATCTATATAAACTTAAAGATGTTTATCTTGAGCAAAACATTTTCCCCTGTTACATATCTAGTGTAATCGGTTGTCATATTTTAGCATGTTTCAACTCCACTTAAGTCTGAGCTTCTGATATAAATTACTTAGACCAGGAAATAAACTTATGTTTCTAATGGATTATTTGTGGAACACAGAATACAGCAAAATGAATAATGGAGGGGAATTTTTTAAAATTGCAAACTGACCTTTGAAATGTCAGAATTTGGATGTTTCCTGTAATCAACATTCTGTGATAAATGAGAGCAGTAAATGTAAAGATGCTTGATTCCAAACTGTGTGTAATCGAAATCCAATGAGAGATCGATGGCCTTTTGGTGACCTTTTCAGAAAAGGTCAAATGACAATATTTATGGGAAACTTTTCTTGTGCTTGGAGGACGATTATAAATGGATTTGTTGCGTTTTGGTATTCTAGCTCTAGAGGAAAACTATGCCTGTATGTGCATTTCTATGTATTTATATGCCTACCTATGTAATTTCCAGTCATTGACCCTTGAATGTGTGTAGACTTTATGCCTAAAAGTACATATGGTCATATATTCATGAATGTATATTTGAAAATGTAGGTTTAAATTGCTATTAATGTTCATAAAAGAATGTTTCAGTGACACGTTACTTCAAATGCACGAAATGTTATCCGATTATTTTTAGGTTCTTAGGAAGACAATAGAAGGATCAAACACAGACTCACTGGGAAATTCTTTCCATTCTGCCAACAGTGACGGCGTATTGGAAACGAAATCTTCAACAAAAGTTCATGTTGTGCTGTCAGAATCCACCCAAAGTTTTGTGGGGAGCAAGGGACTCACTTGCAGAGGTACGTTTAGGAGTAAGTTCACCCAAGCGTGTTGGTCTGAGTAACTGCTGGAGAAAGTTTTTGTGCTGATATTACGCAAAGTAGCACTAAAAAGTAAAAAATTATTCCAAATTGTAAATTAGACATACAGTCATTACCAGGATATCAGCCTGTTTATGTCTGGTCTGCAGTTTTGCAGTTGAATTGATAAAAATAAACTGTTTGCTTTCTGAATGATATGGGTTTTTTTTGTGATTAAAATATGCACGTGTGCTCAGCTCTAAGTGAGGACCTGTGGTATTTGATTTTTATTTAAAATTTATTAAAAGTTTATTCTTGAAGAAGGGTTATTTTCCACATTTCTGTGGGAAAGAATGAATTCTGAGCTGTCTTACACTTCATTAAAAAAAGCTTCATGTGCTTGTAGCTTAAACAAATTACTTTAAAAATTAGATTATTATATCAATCTTATAATGAATTCCTAGAAAATCATGTGGATGACATAATCTTTGGCTGGACTGTTTTGCAGTGTGTGAGAATTAAAATTGTATACACTAATTGCAGGAAATTAACATTTGTTGAAATATACAAAGAAATTATCAAAATAATTCTGTTGAATACAAAATAATTCTGTTGAATATTTGACTGTCCAAGGTATAGGCTGTAATTGCATGCTGTTCCACTTTTAGGAAGTCAAAATGTCTTCGCCAAATTCCTAACGGCCAATGAAGGTGTTTGCATTGAAAGTCTCAGGCAAAATGTTATTTTAGGAAAAAAAAAAAAAAGAATGGAGGATTCCACAGTGTATGGACACTTTATTAGAAGCCTGTTCTTTTACATAATATTAGCTGTGAAAAAAAATATCTGTAAGACATTTTATAGCTCTCTTTTGTTGCCTCCGCAAGAGTTTTCATGGTTTCTTCCTGCTAAGCAGAATGTGAAATCTAATATATACATATTTATTCCTATCATTCCAGTTATCATCCTTGGTTTTTTGGCTCCAAGTCAAGAGAGTGACTTGAACTCCTTTCTGAAAGGCACAACAGGTTTGTTCTTGAGTGCTCATACTGTTGGCTTCTCATAGGATTGTTCCCGATTCTTCAGTATGACCTTCGAAATTCTACTGGCTTCCAAGGTTGCCTCAGCTGGTAAATACTCTGTTTTTCCCCTTGTATTTTCAAACCAGTTTCCTGAAGACCATGGTCTTCCTGACTTTGCTCAGTGTCTGCATGTGGATGGCTATTTGTACCTACCCATGCGCTCAGCCCACCTCTGGGAACTTTTTATCTATTTGACCATTTCGACCAGATTTAAAAATGTCTCAGAAATACTAAGCTGCTGCAGGTTAAATGAAAACAGGCATCCAAATAGACAAGGGGGGTTATTGGCAGTTCAGCTCTTGTTACATCCCAGAGCATTGCCACAGAAATACCCTTGGGGTTTTTTTCTCGTGCACTGCAGACGTTCAGTGAGAATTTGGACTTCTGGACAGCTGATAGTTGAACTCATAGTTGAAGACTGAGAAGAGATCTGATCAATGTTTATAAATATCTGAAGTGTGGGACACAAGGGGAAATAGCCAGCCTCTTCTCATTGGTCTGTGGGGACAGGACAAGGGGCAACGGCCTCAAGTTGAAGCACAGGAAGTTCTGCACCAATATGTGGAAGAACTTTTTCACAGTGAGGGTGACAGAGCCCTGGGACAGGCTGCCCAGGGGGGTGTGGAGATATTCAAGCCCTGTCTGGATGCTGACCTGTGTGACCTGTCCTAGGGAACCTGCTTTGTCAGGGGGGTTGGACTTGATGATCTCTGCAGATTCCTTCCAACCCCTATGATTCTGTGAACCTGTGAACCCTGCAGACCCGCATAAATCCCTGCGGACCCACTTACCATGGTTCTACTGTTCACAGAACCGTTTGCTTCCTCAAATGGAGCTGGGAGAGCCAAACTTAATTGTTGTCTTCTTTTGTGTCACATTATTAATGAACTTACCTGGAGAATAATATAATTACTTTAATCACGAAAACAGGTTTGATGGCTCTGCTGACAAATAACCTGACATGTGCTCCTTGCCTTATTGGTTCTGTGTGTGTGTAAAGAGTAAAAATGGGATGAGGAGGGGAAAAGGAAGAGATGTAACAGCGTAAAATAGCAGCTGTAGCTGGACACTGAGATAAATCTGTAGAACGGTAAGCAATTTTTACTGCAGCCCCCTAAGAGTTGAACTGCAGTTCAAATTAAGTGAAAATGACTGTTTTTGTATGAGAAAACAGCAGTACATCTTAGGTGACATATTTCATCGATACCTGACTATATAACGCTGAATTGCAGTGATAAAATGCATGGGTGCTCTGATCTTTAAGTGGCCCATACTATTACTGTTTCTTCACAGTGTGCAGTGCTAAGTATTTTTGGAACTATCCTAAACTTAAACATGTCAGTTGTTATTTCATACCGCTATTCTGCAGGCTGAAGCCTGGGCTACAAGTTGCGATGGGCTGTGATTCCCTTTGTGTTACCAGATGACTTGATATTGCAGACAAATGGGAGCCGGAGTCGGATTTTCCTGGTGTAGCTGATGCAGTTTTATGTTAAATGCAGTCAGCAGGTGCAGGCTGGGGACACTCTACCTCATTGGTGTTACAACCGGTGACTAAAAGATGGGGTACATTAAGGTAGCTTCGCCACAATCTTCCTTGGAGAGACAAGCTGATTGTCCTGATGTTCAGGCGGCATGTGCAGCATGTTCAAGCCAGTGTCTTTCAAAGGAGTGGAGGGACTTGTTTCCTTTCTTAATAGTTCTGGCCTTCACTATGAAGGGAGCCTTCAATAGAGGACTCCTTTAGCATAGTGTGGATGAGAAAAATAAATTAGAACACAAGTCAGCAAATGAGTTAAGAACACAACCATTTAAGTGACTTATTTTTGTACTTGGTGTGAATTTTTAGCACTGCGTGCAGTGTGCCTTTATTATACTAAGGAGAATTGCATTGTAATTCATTGCGTGTGACAAACCTTTATAAACCTTTGTGTTTTGCCAAAAAGAGCAAATGGCAGCACCCTGCACACTGCAGTCTATTGCTTAAACAAGTAGATTAAGACCTTATACCTATCACAAGGCTCCATTCTTTGATATTAATGTGGGAATTAATGTCAGCATTATACATAAGGTGGCATGTTGTCTGCACATTAAATCCTTGGTCTGACCTGTAAGTGTTCAGAAAAGCAATAACTTTCCTCGTGTGAGCTATTGTTTTGTTCCTGTCTCCACAAATCTGAGTTTGTTTCTAAATACCAAAGAGTGCATCAGGCGCTTGGAGATGCAGTTACTGTGTTTTGCTTTCATAATTTAGCTTGTAAATATGTATTATGCTTGCAGATACTGAGGTCAGGCTTTGATTTAGCTTTAAAAATATCTGCTATGGTACAACAGTAGTCCTTCCAACATGAAACAAATTGTTCAGCTGGCAATGGAAAAGAGAAGTTGGAAGACTTTATTTAGCTGGTACACATTACTGATAAAATCAAGATGATGTTTACCTGAGTAGATGCTCCACTGGGGATATATTTTGATGTGAAATGGAAACTCTAAGACTATTTATGAAGTGCTAATGCTGTGAAACAGATTTGAAAATCCTCTTGAAGCTGCCTTCATCAATACATGAGAAATCTTGATCTAATTTACCTAAGTTTCAATGTTTTAATCTCTTATTCTCTCCATTCTCAAAGTTAAAAATTTCATGATGCCCCACAAAAAGCTCATCTGTGCTTATACTAGAATAAGTATCAGCTGCTATGCTAAATGTGCAAGATGGTCTGGGATGTTATGAACAAATCACTTCTGGTTCACTAAGACTGCAATTGGGTTCTTAGCAGCTGCCAGTAAAGGCTGTAGCAATCACGTGCAGAATTATTTTAAAGTTGATGGGTTTTGTTCTGTTTTGTTTTGTTTTAAAGGAAGTGTACATGCCTGGAGTTAAGATTGATCTCATAGATCTGCAGACTTGGAAAGTGTGTGCTTTGTGAAGTCATAGAATCACAGAATTGTAGGGGTTGGAAGGAAACTCGAGAGATCATCAGGTCCAACCCCCCTGCCAAAGCAGGGTCCCTAGGACAGGTCACACAGGTCGGCGTCCAGACGGGTCTTAAATATCTCCAGAGAAGGAGACTCCACCACCTCCCTGGGCAGCCTATTCCAGGGCTCTGTCGCCCTCACTATGAAAAAGTTCTGCTGCATGTTGGTGCGGAACTTCCTGTGCTCCAACTTGCAGCCATTGCCCCTTGTCCTATCCCCACAGACCACTGAAAAGGGGCTGGCTGATTCCCCCTGCATCCCCTGCTTCAGATAATTATAGACTTTAATTAGGTCCCCCCTTAGTCTTCTCTTCTCAAGGCTGAACAGTCCCAACTTACTCAGCCTTTCCTCATAGGGGAGATGCTTCAGGCCCTTAATCATCTTTGTAGCCCTTCTTTGGACTCTCTCCAGGAGATCCCTGTCCTTTTTATACCAAGGGGCCCAGAACTGGACACACTACTCCAGGTGGGGCCTGACCAGGGCAGAGTAGAGGGGGAGGATCACCTCTTTTGACCTGCTGGCCACACTCCTCCTGATGCACCCCAGGATCCCATTGGCTCTCTTAGCCACCAGGGCACACTGCTGGCTCATGGCCAACCTGTCATCTACCAGGACCCCCAGGTCCTTCTCCACTGAGCTCTTCTCCAGCAGGTCATCCCCCAGTCTGTACTGATACAAGCGGTTATTCCTTCCCAGGTGCAAGACTCTACACTTGCTTTTGTTGAACTTCATCCGGTTTCACCCTGCCCAGCTTTCCAGCCTGTCCAGGTCTCGTTGGATGGCAGCGCAGTGTTCCTGCGTGTCAGCCAATCCTCCCAGCTTTTTATCATTGGCGTACTTGCTGAGGGTGGATGCTATTCCCTCATCAAGGTTGTCATCTAAAGAAACAAACCCCACCCACCTGGCTGTTAGAGGAAACATTTCTTAAATATAATCACATGCCCCTGTATTGTCCTCCCGGCATGTACGTGTCCTTTCACTATGTTTGGCCAAAGGTAATTATGATGGTAGTGTAGGAGTTACATTTTTGGGAAGATGGTAGAGGTCTGTGAAGTATACACCAAACTTTTCTGCAGCTTTACCCGATGAAGAAGTTCCAGCAGGGAAAAAAAAAGCTGTGGTGCTTCATGAAGGGAACTTTTTCCTATTATTATATTTTTCAATTGCTGAAGAGATGTGTGGCATTTAGAAATGCCATTTTCAAAAGAGAAAGGTACCTTCAGGTTTTCTTTCTTTTCGGTGGTTCTTTAGATAGTTCCATAAAAAGAATTTGTCATTATCATTTTTCCTTTCATGAACAGAATTCAAAATGCTGATGCTACCAACTTTCAGCTTTGTAGAAATAAACAATTCATGTTCGCAGTGTCGCGGTCCTTGATGTAGAAAGTGTAGACATCTATAGATGTGCACTGGCTTGGTGTTTGAAAGAATGCTTCAAGAAATGTATTCAGGAGATGTGCTGAATTCTCTCAGGATCATACAGTAAGTTTGATCCATTAAAAAAAATAATCACAAAAGACAAAATAAGCACTTCCTGGCTTTTTTGTGCTTTTATCTCTATAGGCACCAGACTCAGTGCAACTTCAGCCTGATGTGGTTTAAACTTTCTATTAGCACAGAATAGTTAAACTGGTAAATAATTTCTTAGAGGTAGGTTAGCATGCAGAGAAAGCATGACCAAGGCAGAAGGAAAATGTCCCGACACACTTATGCCACAAAAACCTTCTGCTGCTTCATAGAAATCTATTTTCAGATCAGGTTAGAAGATACATATGTCCTCGCATGGGTTTTTGCATGAGTGCTGGTCCTCAGAAAGCTTTGGACTCTGTCCAGGGGAAATGGCGAAATGAACTTCTCTGAGAGCTGTTAAAGACACAAGGTTTGTGTTTGGCTAAGAAAAGGCAGCAACTCGCTTCTAACAAAGCAAATACAGGAGAGCACATCCTTCTATAACCGGAATTTAGCATGGGCAACATACTCGAGTGTACTAGGAACTGCAGCTGTTTTTCTAAGTTTTCATCTCCATCCCTGAGCTACTGCTGTTCAAAAAGGCAATAAAAGTGACCTTCCCTAGCTCTCCCTCCTCGTTATTGACAGTGAAAAATGACAAAGCAAACCAGACGGTTAGGAATCATACTGTTGAATCCAATGTAACAGTTTCATTTGACACTCTTACTAGAATTCAGAAGATACAGAGAATGAGGAGATGTGGATGAAGTTAGGACACACTGTGTAGTTTTAGGAGGGGAAAAGTAGGTATCTCAATACTTTTATCCTTCCATGGAAGGTGGCATAAGCTGTGTTTATGCAGGTGGGTGTGTTGCTGGGGTAGGCGGTGGTGGTGCAGGTTAGGCTGTGGATGGGCAGCTGATGGTAGAAGTCCTGAGGATGAAGGCTTGTGGGACTGCGAGCTGCCGCGACACGATCAGTGACTGGTAGATGGTGATGTAACGTGGCAAATGACTGCACGTGAGATTTATGATGGTTTTCTTCAAGTACCTGGCAGTTGAGTGTGCGAAGCAGATGTTTGCTCCTGTGATTCGAGACCAGTATGGTGATAAACAGGCTGGCATAAAACAAGCAGCAGTGGATTCAAACAGGGTTCATGGCACAGATACATATATATACACAGTGGCACATTATATGTGGGATGAGCAATTTACTGAAGATTCGGAGCTCCAGTTCTGACACGAAGGTATCAATCATGTGAGATTTGTATTGAGACGTGTTTGCTTTCTGCCTACAGATAAAAAAATCTCCTGCGAATGACTTGAGATGTGATCCTGCCCAACAGCCTAAAGGTGAGTCATGGCCTTTTCTCTTCTGTTGTGTAATGAGAAGCATGTTTAAAATACACTTGTATGTATTTTTATGTAAAGTACATGCACGTACACCTTCATTTGTTTATATACCCAGAACTGTATTTAAATTTCACCTTGGGTCCCTAAGTAACTACAGTGGTCTCTTTTGTACAAAGCGTGATGAGATTTTTCTTTTTGGCTTAATCTTCTGTTTCACTAAATATTCCATTTCTGAGACATACTGTATCAAAACCCTGTTTTTTCTTCGGAGACTGTACTGTGTTCAGACTGTGTAATGCATTGTGCTTGGTGGACACTGAATCTGAATGGAAAGTCAGTGTTTATTCTCTGTATGTCCATGTAGAAACCCTGGCATCGATATCCTGAAAATATGGTAGGATGAAACTTCTTTTTTTTCTTTTATTCAGGACCATTTCTGCTTAAAACTGGTAAATTATTATTCTTCCATTCTATGTTATTGCAATTCTTAAATTTTCACTTTAAATCATGGATTTTTGTGGTTTATATTTTTATTTTATCTGTGTACACAGAGTAATTGAAGCACAAGTCTTTCTCTTAAGTGTGGAAAACAGAAGCTATTACATGACTAGATTTTCTGTAAGGAGCATTTACATCCATATTGGAGGAAAGATAATAAAAACATTCTATTCTAAACTCTAAGAGATACAGTAGCTTTCAGGGATGTAAACCTTAGCAATCGGCATTGTTCTATAACAGCAATTAAAAAGCACTATAAAGAATAAGCCTTGATTCAAAGACTACTGATGAGGCTAACCGTATGAGAAGAACAAATGTCCTGGGAAAGAAGGATAACCACGTAAATGGAAAGAAGAGAATGTTCCATTATTTGACATATGATCCTGGAGAAGACACGGTGTAAGCAGGGCTTTCTGAAAGCCATGGCAATTTGAAACTGTGCCACGCAGAAATCCGGATGAGTGAGAAAATCTATATACGGATCTGAGAGACGAGGTTGAAAAGTGTATTTACCTCCTGCTCTTCCTCCTAGTTCAACATGATGGATCATGAAAGTCAAAAGCACAGAAGATTGTGGCCTGTTTGATATGAAGATTTCTGTAGGTCTTCTTGATCTTTCTCTCAGTGCACATTTTTTTTTCTCACTGTCCCAGTTCCCCTGCATGCTCCCACACACGATTAAAGGATATAGAACTTTCTTTGAGCTCTCCAACTTTCCTGCCGTTTCGGAGGTCTTTGAACCAGGCCCTTCTAGGCATTCCCGAAGGACTTAGGCCCTCGGAAGTCCTTTTCATACTTTATGGGAAGATGCTTTATCTTCCTTTTGTTGTTGTTCTAATCTGGTCTATTATTCACACAGAACCTTTATCTGCTCTTGTGCCCAGGAGGGGTTGGATGAATTATTTCTCCACCCCTCCACTCCCCCCCTCCCCCCATTATCTCTTTGAGGCCCTAAGGACTTTTCTACTTAATCCCCTTTCACATATCGTGATAATTATCTTGACTTCACACCATTAATTACTACCGTACAACTTTATTAAATGTTATAGTCTGAAAATGAAATGTAGAAAATAATTGTTGGCTTGACAGCATGCTTGGTTCAATGTAATCTTTCCACGTGATTGCCAGTGGATTTAGAATTAGGTGATTTGTTTCTCTTTGAAACTACTTTTCAACTAAAAAAAAAAAAAAAAAAGTAACCAGGCTTCCTGAAAAAGTTATAATGTTATTTTCTGGATCAGTCCTGAGGTTCTTTGTTAGAGCAAATCCCTGGAGGCTGGGTAACTAAAGGAGCTTTGGATTAGCTGCCTGAAACTAATGGCATTAAATCAATTGCTACAAGAATATATTTAGGCTGAGCATGACTAATATGGGAGGCTGGGTGGCATAATGATGGAGCACTGGCCAGGGATTCGAGAGCTCTGGACCGCATTCTTGGCTCAGCCAGTGACTTGCTGGGCGACCTCAGGAAAGTCACTTTACTTACTGTTGCCTTATTAAAAGTTCAGTGTGGAAAAGTGCTTCAAACTCTTCTGATGTCAAGTGTAATATCATTGCCACATAGATCGTAACACGTAGGTGAAATCTATTAAATGTCAAGCAGAGTGAAAGTGGTGAGTACCTGTGGTTAAAGAACCTTTTGTGGAAACTGCTTGAGATGCCCATCAAATTTGTATTTCTGTAACAGTCTCATACAAGACATTGAAGGAATACAAAGATGCTCAAAGTTTGGGATGGCTTGGTTTGTTTTTTTTTTGCCTTAGGAATAGCCTTTTGTTTTGATAAAGAGAGGTTTAGTACTGATATATATAGAGAGAGTACGATGTAAGACAAAGCTAGAAGGATGTACCAAGTAGGATCCTGCAGAAGTTTATTCTGGTTATTATAGTGGTCAGCCTCTTCATTGGGATGCAAAATAAGATACACCAGGAAGGAGTATAAAAAGCATCAATGGTCTATTGTTTTAGATACCAGTAAAATTGGAGGTACCTATCGACAAGATGGTTGAAAGCCTCTGAGAAAGCTAATGTACTTGATACCTTTCTTTTCTGGTTCAGAATTCAGCTGTCAGTAAGAAGATCAGCTGCCCGTTACTGGTTGCGATAAGGCAAGATTTGGTGTTACAGCAGGGGAAGAATTCATCAGCAAGAACTAAACAAGGTCTGATTTTTTTTGAACTTGGCTGGACTTGGTGTCTCTTCACAGGGAAGCAAAGAATGAGGTGCATCAAATGGAGCCATTAAAGGTTATCTTTGAGAAAGAGTGGAGGATTTATCTAGACCCAGCACCTGGGAAAGGGTAAATGTAAACCTTGTCTTTAAATGGGGGAAGAAGGAGTACCGGAGAAATTCAGAAAGTCAACATGCGAAGAAAAAAAATATTGATGTAACAATCAAATAATTTGTAAGGGGGGGACGGACGGACAGACCCCAAACTAATCAAACTCAAACCAAAAACAACCCAGGAAAGTGTGAAACAACAAAGACCTGTCAAAAGGGAATTATCCAAGTCTCAAAGCAATTTTTTTTTTCTTTGAAAGAAGAGAGTGGTTCTAGCAGGAGCAGCCAGTGTTGTGGCCTTTGGCCTTTGTAAGCAGAACATGGCAGCTTCAGAAGGAACCTGGGCAGAGTGTGCCTATAATTAAACTGCCATACGGTTGGTACAAGTCTGTCTGTAAAGCCATGGTCACGAAGGGGTTATTAATGATTCACTGTCAAATGACCAAGCAGGATCTAATGTACTCTGGTGCAGCAGCACTGAACACTCTCATCAATAATTCGGATAATGAAATAGGCTATGCTTAGTGAATATGCAGACAATGCCACCCTAGGCAGCTTCTGACTTGTAAGATTAAAACAAAAATATTCAGAGAACTTGGTAAGTTAGAGAAATGGTCTGAAAAACAGGAGAATTTAGTAGGGACAAGTATGAGGCACTGAACCTGTGCCATGACAACTGGCTGTGTCAGTTCAGAGGAAGGCGGGTGGTGGGTCTGCAGGGGAAGGTCTGCCTCTTACTGAGCATCGCTAGTGGAAATGCTTAAAGGGTGTCAAGCAGTTGTGCAAAGCACAAGCAGCTGCTGGCTGCACAAGAAGCAGCGTGCGCTGCAGGGCAAGTGTGGGCACCCTGGTGAAACCCTGTATCTGTTTGCAATGCTACACCTGATGGAGGGCAGGACTAGGCAACAGCAAGTGTAAGGCAAAGAGAGCGCCTGCTAGTGAAGACTTAATGAGCTGGTGTTACTCTGTCTGAAGAGACAAGAGGACAAAGGTGTTACATGGTAATTGCCTTCAACAGGCAGAAGAGATTGCTGTGGAAAGGGAATAATTTTTCTGCGTGTCTCAGTGAATGAGACATGAAGGAATGAGCTGGACCCGAAGCAACCAATTTAGATTAGCCATTAGGAAAAAGTTTCTGATGGTACAGGTAGTTCAGTGCGAGAACAGAATCTCTGCTGCTCCCAGACATCTCTAGCTGGGAACCTCAAAGAGCAGGCCAGACAGATGCCTAAGTGACTGCTATATAGCCCTACAGCATCCCTACTGTCGGCAATCCTGCTTCTCTGCGGAGAGGGCAGGCTGGAATTTGGAAAATGCCACCAGGACACAGGACTTGGGGCTTTTGTTCCTTTCAGGCCTTAATTTTTTTATTTCCTGGTGCGTGTTCTGCCTCCTCCTTCTGTTGCTACCTCAGTGTAATTTATACACAGCTAGTCTATGAGAGTTTCATTAGAAGGGCAGTGTAAATAAAAGTGGTGAGGAAAAAATATATTAACGTTTGTAAAGTACTTTATGATCCTCCGCTGAAAGGCAATATATAAGCAAAACCATTATTATGGGAAATCAATGAATAAAGTAATAAACCCAATTGAATAAAAAAATGGAACAAAACACAAAAAAGTGCTACACTCTGCACATAAAAAAACATAAAATATATATTAACCTTAAATAACAACAGCCCATTTTCAGGATTTGGTTTTTTTTTTTTAAACTAATTAAGTCTTTTTCATTTACCAAAGTTCAAACAATTAATCATGGACCTATGTAATCATAAGTAAAGTTTATTTCCCATTACCTATTCATATTGCAATCCTAGCATTTGAGATGATTACATACTATATATAAACACATACCTACTATGTAATCATTTAAAGTGCCGTGAGCAGCGTGTAGGTAGTTGAAGACAAGCACCGTGCGCACAGCACAAGGCGTTAACAGCCTTCCAGAATGTGTCACATCATGCGAAAGTCTAATCTGCCCCTGAAATGAATCTGACTTACTCATTAGCGAGACGAAGAAAACTGATTACAGTGAACCATTTTCTTTTACATCAGATAAGGAATAATCTTACCCTCGAGATGTTTCCCTGAAGAAACAAACACGTTTTGAAGAAGAACGTGTATTCAAAGCAGCTGCCGCCCATCGATCACGCTTGAATGCTA
This sequence comes from Gallinula chloropus, assembly GCF_964237585.1. Taxonomy (NCBI): domain Eukaryota; kingdom Metazoa; phylum Chordata; class Aves; order Gruiformes; family Rallidae; genus Gallinula; species Gallinula chloropus. The sequence continues at coordinate 37,628,524 of NC_140090.1, forward strand.
TAGCACTATTTTTGTTGGCTTTACTTAATCAGCTAATTTTCAGGTGACCTGTTCTGAGTCATAGTAAACAAATGCAAATTTCCTGTTTCTGAGATGGGAGATGTTTCTCTGGTACATGTCCGGCAAACTCTGGATAGCTAAAGCAGCAATAAAGATACAGAAGGTTTAGCTGAAGAATCTTTTTTTTAGTTGGAAAATTAATGAATATTTCAGGCAAGAGGGTTTGAAGGAAAAAGTAAAATAAGAGCTTAAAATGAGCAAATTGATTCATGGGAAAAAAGGTAGACCAGGAGTCAACACTTTTTTTGTTCATTAATGTTTACAGGATATATAAAGATACATGATAACACAAATAAAAATCCTGTGAACAGCTTGTTCCTTTCTTTTTATAGCCAGGTTATTCAGATTTGCACTTTGTTTAACACAAATCCCAGCTGCAGCTGGAGACAGTTCCAGATGCAGCAGCCGCTGAAGAAGGACATCAGGAGAGGGTCAGAGTGGTAGCTTATCAAATGAATTAATGAGAGTTAATAATGTATTCTGCTTTTACAAGTCCTTTCATCCAAGGCTCTTGGAGCAGTCTATAAACATCACTGCACTGCTGCAACACAAGACTTATTGCATAAAACTCTCCACAGTATGTAATCCCTACTGATGGGGTGTAGTAACTAGGCATCTAAGGACCAAGTCACCTTAGAAAAGAAGGCTTCAGTGCCTGAATCGTGATGAATTTATAATCAGATAGATGCTTTTAATGCCTCCAAATTTTATATACATATATATGTACACTTCAATAAAGAAGATACAAGCACAGAAAATGCAGGGATCTTTCCTCAATTGGGAGCTGTTGGCACTGATAAATCTTAAATTCATAATTTGCCGAATGTCTTCATGAAACAATGAGTAAGAAATGGAGAGGTCTTGTACCTGCAATATCTTGAAGGATTTATATAGTCAAAATCAGGCCCGGAAAATGTAACGTGTGAAGTCACATCCTTGTGATGGAGACTCAAGCCTATAACCATGTCTGTACTTCTACAGGAAGACTATCTTCCCACAGTCCCAGATTAATAAAATCTAGGGTTGGGTTTGGAGAAAAACATCAAACCTTTTAAGCTTTTAAGCATAAGAGAAGAAATCAAATATAAAACTTGGGCTATCTAGGATTTTTCACTATTCATTAGTTGGAATAGCTGAGCCCATAAAAAGCCAAAAGTATTGAAGCAGAAGTACTGTCAAGAAATAATGCTGTTTGCAGCAGTGGTGCTAAAGGAAGTGAAATAGGAGAAAAATCAGAGTTATTTACTTCATTTTCTTATCTTAATTTCAATATAAATAAATTACAAAATGTAAGAGGACTTGCATTATTTTGGTTGAGAGAGGATAAAATTTCAAAACATTTTACTTTCTTCTGTTTTCTTGTCTCTTAGATACTTCCAGGACGATTTAGGGAACTGTCAGAACTGTCATGAAATGGCCTTTTGCCCTCCTGCGTGGGAAGAAGCAGGTCAGTTGAATGCATTCATCAAGGAAAGTGTAAAGATTTTTCTTTTAAACGAAAATTCTTCTGTAAACCGGGGGGCTGTGGCCTAAACCAAAAGTGATGCCCTCTCCACAGTGAATGCCAAGGGAGGGTGAGATATTTGGTGAAGGGAAAACAGGTGTGAGTGAGAAGATTGGTAAACAGATGTGGAACAAGGATCTTTTATGTACCTGCGGAAGCAATGACCAACCATAAGCTGGTTACAAAGCTGTCGGGACTAGATTTAAGAGCCAAGAGGGGCTGGTGGAGCGAAGAAGACTGAAGTACAGGCAGTGGATGCTCTTTGCAGCACAAGCTCTGTAGCAGTTTAAATTGTTTTACAGCTGGAGTCTCAATATCTAAGCATGGCTCTCACTGATGTTCGGGTCTCAGCAGTTAGGGCTCTGTATGTGTGTTTGGGCAATGGCACAGATATCTGCTCTGTGCATAAAGCAAAGGACAGGAGGCTTTACGTCCTTAGGTCTGAGTGGTCTTTTCATCACAGCTCCTAAACCAATAGCTGTTTTAACTATTGGGTTTCTTCAATGACTATTACATCACTTGAGGGAAGAAAAGGAGAATTAACTCAGTAATGAAGCAGAATGATGATTCAAGGGGCTGTTTCTTGACACTGCACAGATCCATGGACTGGATCACCACTTTTGGTTAAAATTTCTTCAAAGTATCCTACTTTGAAGTGACAGGATGTGATGGCTGGTAGGAGCACAGTTGGGTTCTCAGCTAACAGAAACAGGCAGAGTGGGTCCACACTCCCTGGAGAAGCTTCCCAAACATCTGAGTTACTGAAAGTGAAATATAGTATGGCTTCTTGGCAGTATTTGGTGTTGGGCACAGATGTAGAGTACAGCTTCTTGGAACTGATGAGTTTATGGTTTCAAATAGTTCGCTGGGATGCAATTTGGCTGGTTTGACTGATCTTGGCTCAGGACTTTACTGCGTTACATCATATTTGTACCAGTTCTTGCTTTTTGGCATTTAGCTGTAGTCTCTGCCCTCTATCTGGTAAAGGGTAACAGGAAATTGCAAACACTTAAGTGGTAATCAATCTGCGTCTTTGTCTGGAAGCTTGAAAGCTGCTGGCCACTGCCTCAAACAGGATAGTCTCTTCAAACAAGTGACCTGTTGTCAGACATCTCCACGTTTAGGCAGAAGACTGGATACAGGGTGTCATCTGTCGAGTGGGTCAGAGTGGAGATGTTCAGGAAGAAATGTGGGACAGGGGCTTTGGGACTTCAGAAGTTTCCCATTTCTCTGGCTGTGAGTCTGAATGCTTTATCCCGACTGTGACAGAGGTGTTGGTGGATTTCTTTATGATGCCCTCTGATGATCTATAAATGAGCATAAAATCATCTCGATCTGACTCTGTTTTCACTCTCAAGAGAAAGGATCGGTATTAAATGACTTAGCTGAGGCCTCTTCTGGACTTGATTTATACATAGAACAGAACCAAAATTGACTGAATGTGACAGCGTTAATCTATTCTTCTGATGTTAGAACCTAGTCCAAGACCCACAATTACCCTTTAATGGGTATGAAAGAAGAATGGAGGAATACACTGTGATTTCTTAAACTAAGATGCTATTTGTCTGCACGTTCCTTTTGACCCAAATAATATCCAAGCTCAAAACCACCAGCAACCCAGGAGACGTGCTTAATATGTCTAAGTCAACTGCACCACCATCCCTCTGGGGAAAGACAGTTTTACAGTTAGATCAGAAAAGTTCATAGGAAGTATCAGCCTTCCCTGTCAGTACACTTTGCCTCATGCTTGCTGTAATTCACAACAGACTAAGATAAAGTGTTACTGTTTGATAATGTTTGGACCAGACTTAGGAGGTAATCACAATACTACAGTGCAGTCTCTTCTTGTTTTTATTTTTAAATTCTTTGGTGACGTTGACATCCTCTGATAGGCACATCCTCTGTCAGGGCTTGGCACTTCCAGCACTCACAGATGAATCATGGAATTGTAGGGGTTGGAAGGGACCTCCAGAGATTGAGTCCAACTCCCTGCCAAAGCAGATTCCCTAGGACAGGGCACACAGGTAACACACTGGTATTCTGCGGCACCGCACCCTAACATGGTATTCTCAGGAAAACTGCTGCAGAGAGCAGAACAGCTGTGCTTCCTCCTACTGCAAGGCAGAACTGAAAAGTAAAATATCCTCTGTGGCCTGGAGGAAACAAATAGGCTTTGCCTTGTAGTTTGTTCTTCAGGCTCCTTCCCTACCAATGTGACTGGGAGAGCCGCTAATGTATACCTTCTTTTTGGGTTGGTTTGGGTTTTTTTTTTTCCTTTTGGGATCTACTCTAAGGAAATAAAGACCCCCTCTTGCTGTTTTCACCTCAGTGCGTTATCAGTAGATGGTGCTGGTAATTGCTCCGTCCACAGTGATGCCACATGGCACCGACATATGAAAAAAGCAATGTTTTATGACAGCAGCAAGAATTACTTCTCTTTGTGAATCTATATTCTGTCAAAGAATTTATGTTGGGCCTTGCTGAAGTGCTGTCATCTCTGCTTAAGCAAAAGGTCCTCTGCAGCAGTCAGCTCCACAAAGGGTCTCACCTCGTCAACAACGATTTCACACAAGTGTGAGATTAGCAGAGAGGCTGCTGAAACAAAAGATACGTGTTAAATACAGCAAGGGTCAGCTGCAGTAGGTTGATGCTAGATGCTTCAAAAACAAGGCTTGGCGGCGCGCAGGAGAAGTGCAAACTGATTAGGAGTGACTGCTGCCTGTGCTAACTTGCATGCTTCAAAAACCAGGAGCTGGGGAAGGGTGCTTGGCAGCTCCCACACTGCCCTTCAGAGGAGGGGGATACGCTTAAATCAAAGTGGTAGGGCAGGAGCCTGCTGGTGGTTGAGCTTCCTGTTAGTAGACGGCACTTTTGGGAGGTGAGTGAAGAAGCCTGTCTGAGACAGGGCCTTTCTGTGGTGCTCAGCCAGATCCTCATCTTAAATTCTCCTCCATTTTTCAGGTCCTAACCCAATGGAACCACAGCCAGCCTGTCACCAAAAATCACAGAGCCGCATGAGAGGGAAGGTTAAGGGTTTCAGAGGTCAAGTTTCAAAGCTTAGGTTGGGAGTTAGGTGGGAAGTGAGATTTTCCGGACCTCAATTTTAGCACCTAAATCTAAATTACCCATTTTGTTCTAATTCCTGTAAGATAACCACAGCTCTGTTCTCTGACTAATCAGAGAATTTTCAATAACTACGTCTTCATGAAAACCTGCAAATGTAGTATCTACAGTTTGCTGGCTGGATTTTTCCAGCTGCATAGCATTCAGCAGTTCTCTGGCTTTCTGGGATTACTGGCTGCTCAGCATTACATCGAGCTGCTTATATAAGTTTCTGAAGCAAGAGGCTAGGATCCTAGTTTCAGACTCAAATCTGGAGTTGTGGGCTCACTTTGAAACTTGTGAACAGCAGCTGTATAGACTTTAAAAAAAGAAAAAAGAATTATTTTTCCAAGGGACCTCTCCTCTTGAGCTTTAACCCTGTCAAGTTTGTAATTTTTCTTTCCTCCCTCTCAGGGAAAGGATTCCAGTACCTAAAGGGAGCATACAAACAGGAGGGGAATCAACTTTTTAAAAGGGAAGACAACGGCAGGACAAGGGGGAATGGGCTGAAGCTGAAAACAGGAAAGGTTTAGATTAGGTATTAGGGGGAAGTTTTTTAGAGAGTGGTGAGGTGCTGGAACAGGCTGCCCGAAGAGGTGGTGGCTGCCCATCCCTGGAGGTGTTCAAGGCCAGGTTGGATGGGGCCCTGGGCAACCTTGAGTAGATCCAGGCCTGGAGGTTGGTGTCCCTGCCTGTGGCAGGGGGGGTGGAGCTCTATGATCCTTGTAGTCCCTTCCAACCCAGTCCATTCTACAATTCTATGATTCACCGAAAATATCAAGCACTCTAAAGCTGTGAGATCAGATGGGTGATATCAATAATTAATAGCATGGAACAAAGCAACTAACCCCACGCTGGAAAACCCAATTTTTTTATTTAAGTTGCTGCCTGCTTTCACCCTTCTGCTTCCTGGAGGACCGTATGACACAGCTTGGATGAAATCAGTTACTTCAAGGCAAGAAAGCAGTGCCAATGTTTCAGTTTTTATCTGAATAGAAGCATTTTGGACCCTGCGAAGGACCCCCTCTGAGCTCATGGCTGTCCTTTGGAGCGGGCGTTTGGTTTCCTCCTCACAAATCCTACTTGCTTGAGATGCATCAAACTCTATGGGTGTCTGCTGTACCATGTCAGAAAGGTCACACCATGCTGTGTCCCCGCACTGTCACATGATGAAGGCAATCGGAAGCAAGGGGCTCGTATCCGCAGCGCATCTGGCAGGTGCAGCAGCAAACGTGGACGTTATGTTTTCTTGAAGGATTGCTGAGAAAGCAAATCATGTTTCCATTGCCTGCCTGAAAAGACACGTTATGAGCCTTTCATCTCTAATTAGCAGGTATTCATATAGAGAATCAAGATATATACTTTGATTATGACAATGTAGACTTTTTTTTTTTTTTAATTGGTTTGGAAGTCCTTGTTCCACAAGTGGCTTTGGTAGGCAAGGGGAGGAGGGTTGTTGATTCTTCTGGAGAGCTAGAAAAGATCCCATTTAAAGATCAGATAGCCCATAATCAGCTCCCGTAATTGTACATGTGGGTACCACTGGACCTTTTCCTTGCTTAGCAACTTCCACTAAAATACTGTAAATAAAGGGGAAATCACACATAGAAAATTTATCTCAAAGACACCTGAAGAATATTATTGGAATAATTACTTTGAAATTCCCACCCAAGGAGTCAAGGTACTAAGCTCCATACAGGGAATCTGAAATTCGCAATAGTCTTATAATCTGCTGAGTAGTTTAATTCAAACAACTCAAATGTGCCTTGCAGGCAACCTGGGTGCAATGATGGAGATTCAGAGGCAGACCAGAGACCCGGGTTAAGGCCTGACAAATGAAGAGACATAAAACCTACAGGGGAAAAACCCAGTAGAAATTACTTCATGTAGTGTACTGAAGCCTGTTAATCTTTTAATAAGTATTATTATACTGTGGGTCCTCTCCAGATCACAGAATGGTTGAGGCTGAAAAGGACTTGTAGACCATCTTGTCCAACTCCTTTGTTTGAGCAGGGCCACCTAGAGCAGGCCACCCAGGACCATGTTCAGGTGGTGTTTGAGTGTCTCCACGGATGGAGGCTCCACAACGGTTGCACTACAGTGGAACTTGCTGAATGAGGTACCAAATGCATGTTCTGTCCTGAGGTGGGAGCTGCTGACATGTGGTTAGCAGTGTGCAAGGGCAGGGGCTGAGCATGGCTCCCTGGCACAGTGCTGCACCTCTGTCTTTGGGTGTTCATGTTCTGTTTGAAATTACTTTTAAAACTTGTCAGATGGCAATTGTTTAGAGGAATAAAAAAAAGAAATCACAATAATGCTCTTGATCTCCTTCAGGCAATAGAATGTTTTGGCTGGCATCTCTGAGGGAAAATTGGGAAGTTTAAGAACTAAATTTTCAAATTAATAGTTTGGGATTTTTTTTCTTCTTTTGGCATAGATGCTTATACATGCACTCTGTGTGCACCAAGTGAAGTGTTCTGCATGTCAGAATGTCATCACTTCTCTGAGAAAGAGGACTCCTTTTTAGAGAAGGGTGCTGGGGAGTTGTCCTTTGAAAATTCTCTGTATTTCAGCAGTGCTGGGTATCACGGAATCACAAGACTGGAAAAGACCTTTAAGTCCAACCATTCCTGTCCTATGCTAAACCGTATCTCTAAGTACCTCATCTACCTGCCTTATAAACATATCCAGGGATGGTGACTCAACCCCCTCCCTGGGCAACCTGTTCCAGGTCCTGACAACTCTTTCAGTGAAAAATTTGTTGGTATCACCAGTTTCATATATTTTTGCTATAAAAGTCCTATTATTGTTACTTCTCTCTCTGCTGTCCTAGTAAACTGCCCTTATCCCAACCCACAAGGTTCGCCTTTGTTTTTTTTTCCTTTTTCCCTTCCCCTTCTGCCCCTCCCTCAGAGTGAGCAGCTGCGTGGTGCTCAGTTCCAGGCTGGGGGCAGAACAATGGCATGGAGAAAGTCCACTCTTACTCTTAAAATCTCAGTTCATGCTCTATCCTCTTGAAATCCAAGCAGGTTTCACTAACCTGCTGCATTTAAATCTCAGTATCTATTCTGTCATTAAAGCACGGATTTGTTTCTTTTGTGTTGAACATTACACTGCTCTCATGGAGACTGCAGTCACTTCAGGAGAAGACTCTAGCCTTCTAAACCTTTGTAAGTGGACATTAATGGCATTATATGTCTTAAGAGTAAAATAAATAGAGAAATGCCTCAGTTTGGCACAGGAAATGAACTGAGGCTTACAATTACTTAGTTCCCAGAAGTTTGCTCGGGGAATTTGACTTTTATGTTGTCTATTTTTGGTGCTTGTTTTGAGAGAGAAGGATAATAAGTATTTTGGTCCGGAATGCTTGGAAAAAAAAAAACCCACCTGTTTTCACAGACTTTTATTGGAGCTGGTATACCGGGAGCCTGGATTTGTGTGGCTGTGGAGATACGTTTTCCCTATGTTGGGATATGTTTTTCTTATGTTACCTGGGGCAAGTGTGCAAGATAATTTTATTTCTCCCAGGTTGTGTGTTAATAATTTATGGAAACTAAAAGCAGAGTGAGATCTGGAAAAGCAGTTTTTTAATGGCTGTAATTCAGGCATGTAAAAATAACAGATCCAGGCTCTTTCTATCACCTTTTGTTTGTTTGTTTTCTTTTTAGTTCTTTCTAGAATGAGCTCTTTTTTCTTTTTTCTTTCTGTGTTGGGCACAACCACTATTTTGCTATATCTCTGTACATGAAAAGGTACTTGAATCTGCTCTGAATATTTTTTTTTTAAATAAACAGGTAAATGTTACTTTATTTTTTTTTCTGCAGTGGACACAACACCTTGAATTGACCTCACTTATATTATTCAAAAATGTAAGTGATTTAATCTCACCACTGCCGCCCTCCTCAGATCATTTTAAGCTGATGTAATTTATATGGTCTCTCCTCATCTTGCAAATACTTTTGATCTGAGGTTCCAGCTTATTAACATTGGTACTGCTTTAGAGAGCTTCAGGAGGCTGTCAGGTTACAAGGGCAGAATTCAGCAGACAGACTGAAATTTCCTTACCCTTAGAAACAGAGCTCCAGGTATGAGGGAAATATAATCCTCATTGGTCCTCTGGACTCTTAAGTCATCAATATTTGGTACTTTGTTTTTATTCCAGACACCGGTATAGCAGATGACTAAAGTATTTGTAAGCTCTTTTCATGCAGGTCATCCCTCCTTGATGTCTGCAGTTTGTATCACACATCAATTTGAGGTCACAATTGTATAAAGTTTCCTGCTGAAAGAAAATCAAGATCTTGGCTTGGTTCTGGGCAGGGCTGGAGCCACACCTCCGTAAGATATAGGCACCCCCTGCCCCATAGGACTTGGTTTTGCCCTTTCTGCCTCATGGGGGAAGGGGACTGTGCAATGTACCAAAGAGAAGAAGGGGCTGGTATGTCCCCACATCACAGCAACACTGATCCGCTTGTGCACTGTCAGAGCCCGCAGGGTCACAGCCATCCACCACAGCAACCTGGCAGTGAAGCCCAGCCACCATACGTCCCCTTGTCCCAGCCACTGTGTTCACAGCAAGTTCATCAAGAAGAGATTAAGTTCCTTCATGATCCTCACCCCAGTATGCTCAGCAATTTAAACAAGCAGTTTCACATCTTGTAGGAGATTAATAGCATGAACTATCATGCTCCTAAGAAGGAAGAGCTGATAGTTCTTCCTCCTGCTATTTTGTGAAGTCTAATCTTACACTTCGGTCTTCAAGAGCAGTCTGGTTTGGTCCAGATCAACCAAAATGTCTTGTGTGTGCATGGGCTTTTTGCATAAAGCAAGGAAAACGGATCCAGTATATTTGTTTCAGTTGAACTGGTTTAATTTTTGGTTCAGTTGTTGAACTAAGCTTGGGGTAATGAGGACAAAATACTGAGCAGAGAGGTAAGGAAGGCTATTCTGTAGTTACAATTCATGCCACACACACGTGAATTGCTATCAAGTACGGGCACTGCAAATGAAGCGTTAGCGACTGGGCACCTCTCTGGTGCCTTTCTGAGCCATTAATTCTGCACACTGTGGAGTTCATGTGTGTGTTTCACAATGTGTAAGGACCTGGCTTGGCTTGCTCTCCCATGTTTTTTAGGAGCATGATGAAATTAGAGATGTAACAAAAGAGCATGAGAATATGGGTTTGGGTCTCAGAAAATACAGCTGAAGCAGCAAGCCCTTCTGGGACTGTTTACATACAGATAAGGTCTGCACCCTGGCTTTGTTATGCCACAAAGGAAAAATGTTGGGCTTTTTTTACAGAATGCAGTAGTGCAGAGTTGGTACAAGCAGACAAGCTGGGAATTAAACTATTGAAGGATTTCTGTACGCCATTCTCAGTGGCATGCTGGCAACATACTGTTAGCCACGTTATACCTGAGCATCTCCGGTACGTACGTTATTAGATGCTTCACGCAGAACTTCGCAGCCTGTGTGAAAACCCGGGGGGTATTATTACAAACACAGCTTCAGTGAACCATTTAAAAAACCCCATAGCTTTATGTTGCATTATCTTAAATTTATTTTCAGGTTTTAGTATAAGTAATAATAAAGAAAACAATGTTTTCTTTAATAGCACTTTACTTTCATTAGCTTCCTTGTTCATGCAACCAATGAACCCAGCTCATGGGAACAGGAGTAACCAAATAATAATAAAAAAACCCCAACAAACTCTTTCCTTGTGAGCACACTAGTTAGCTGGGTACAATACCTTCAGCAGGCTTCAACACATTTATCTGCAGTAGATGAGTTTCAGAAAACATTTCATTTCTATTCTTTTGCCTGGTTTGGATTTAAGAAGATAAAGTCTTGTTACAAAATTAATGCACGTGGCTGATATCCCAATAATGCTGCCAAAGAACTAAGGTGTTAGTTATCAAGTGATAAACACAGAAGGATTTTTTTTTTCCCTTTCTCTCCCAGTCCCCCCACCCCTCTCGCCACAGCTAAGTAGATACAGAGCTGCCAGACTGACAGCCCTGGCGACAAGATGCAACCCCGTGGAGGCCGCAGCAGGGCTGGGTGCCTGCCTGTTGAGATGCTTCAGCTAGGAACAGAAGCCATTGCCTTGGAAGTTTGTCACCTCGAATCACCCACTCGGCCCGTGACTTCCTGTCTGAGCTGCCCAACAACACCACCTTCCTGTCAGTGGCTACATCTGCTTCACAGCTTATTTGACAGACTATTTAATCATAGTTTATATGTGAATGTGCCCATGTGGAAGCGATCCCTTTCTCCCAGTAATGGGACCATTAATTTAGTGTACAGCCTCTCACAGACTTTTACATCAGCATGTCACACACACACCACCAAGTTAACCACACATGCGACATGCTGGGAGTTTTCCACTCGTCCTTCACTTGGTTTTGCTTCCAGTGATGGCTTCTTCCACTGACACGGGCTGTTGGGCATTGGCAGTACCATGTTTCAAGGGCTCTGTGATCAGAGCTACAACGAGCCATCCTGATTCGCAGACCGGACAGCCGTCCTTCATTGCAGCTGAAGTCTACGGGGGCTACCGAAACCTGCACGAGCTTGGAAGAGAAACAGCAAAGTGCTGCCTGCCCGTAGCTTTCACTTCTTCTTGAGCAGCTGGGTGGATTCTATGACTTGGGTCAATGCCACCTTTCCTACCATCTTTTTTTGCTTCTCCTTAAAACCAGCCTTTTTAGACCAGTGGGCTTTTTCCTGAGAAAACAGCTGCCTTCATTCCATATACCTGTTTGCAGAGCCACCACTGCTGTGCCGGGCTGGGTACAGAAAGGTTCATGGTTCAGCGAAAAGCTGTTTTAAATATCAGTCCTGACCCCATGGATGCTACAAACATTCATTTTGATCAGTTAAAAAGCAGGGCTGCTTTTACTAAAAGCAGTGTGTCGGGATGGTTTTGTTTTGATCATTCAATACTGTTGGTGTAGCAAATGGGTATGTCAGCGTTCGAAAGATGGTCCTAAGGCATTCAAGAGTTTTTTCAACAGCAAACAAAATTCTCATTAACTGGCAATTTTAAAAAGCAGTAACATTCATTTTTTGGACTATTAAGCATATAGAGTGTTTATATTTCCAGCAAAGAATGAATTAATGGAAAATAAAATTCTGTCATGCACTAGTGCCACAGCATTGCAACATAATGTACGTGAGGCTGATTACAATTCAGCCTTTCCACGGGATTATGCATGATCAAAGCTTCTGGAGTGAGAACTATGTAACTTAAATGATTGAAAGCAATTTAATGTTTGTCTTCTCTCTTTTTTCTTTCAAATCAAAGCTTGTTTCTTGTTAATGATGTGTTAAACTAAACTAAACTAAACTAAAACAACTGTCAGTCTCTATCCCTTCCTTGTTACAGGCAGGTGTGTTCAGCCTCACATCCCTTGCACCCACAGCCAACTCGTGTCCTCAGTGTATGTCGCTGGTGGGATTATAGGCATCAGTTGAAACGTACCGACCCTTCCTGATGCCAAAGTAATGGATCAGCACCAGGTTGCGGAAAGGCAAAATACTGGTTTTTGGAAGGAAAGGTAGGACAGGACTTGCTGCTCCCCAACAGCGGCTCTACTCCTCCCGAGGAGGAGGTATGAACTTGTCCACAGGCTTTCCACACTCACCTTCCACTAACTGTGGGTTCTCTGAGAGTGGTAATTC